>NC_039360.1:147351067-147410660 GCF_003573695.1 Papaver somniferum | reverse complement strand
CACACACTTCTAAGTGTTTGTTCAAATGGCTAATAAAATATAATGTTGTTTTGGTTCTTAATGAAGTCATCAATCTATATAACAACTGATGTCTGATTTTCAGTTCTGCTTTATAGGTATCCAAGCAAGAGTTGATGGTAATGGAATTTACGCAGGGTTGAGGAGTTCAGGTAAGGGTTACACGACATTCTTATTTAGGTACTCTCACAACGACTCTCAACGTATATAGATAGAAATGTTCAGTAGTGGAGAATTTCAGATTGCCAAGTTACTTGAGTCCTATGTGTGATGACAATATATAATCCATGTTAGTTTATTGTTTTCATGCATTCATGATGTAGAAGTAGATGAATCTTCGAAATAGCACATAAAAGAAATATAGAAACAAGTCTTTAACATTTTCCCCATAATATAATACTAGTAAAGTGCACGTGAGTTCAATACGTGACCCACAACACCTGATTATATTAAGAATAGACAAACATTGTTGCATGTATCTTCAACATAGCACAGAAAAGATCTTCATCGTCGTCTTCAACATCTTCAACAGATGTAGATGAATCTTCAACAACAACGGCGGATTTCGTCGTAAATCGTCTTCATCATCTATAACCGCAGCAGCAACAAATAACATGATTTCATCTTCATCATCGTAAACCCTAAGTTCATCTTCAACATCACCAACATGAGCCGCAACAACGTATTCAACACCAGCAGGAAGAAAAAGAAGAAAAAATAATGGAGACGCCATTATTACCAAAAATAAAAGAAGAAGAAGAAAAAAGAAAGAGATTAGATCTGAAAATAAAAATGAGAGAGAAAGTAAATCTGAAAAATATTTTTTTCTTTACTGATTTTTGTATACATGTGGCCCCAAAAGGGTATTTCTGCCACTACCTAGTGGCAATTACATCACCCTAGGATCAAATCATTATTTTTAGGACCAAACCATAATTTATATTTCAAATTAGGACTAAACAGATAATTGACTAGGTCAAATGGACTAGATTCTCTCTAATATATTATTTCTATGACCATATGGTATTTCCTACTATATTATGACAGGTAATATTAATTACCATCCATATTTATTGTAACACCATATCTTCCTTTTTCCCATCGTCACATGCGTTAGCCATGATGTCTATAATTATGTACTCCCTCCGTTTCAAAAAGATAGTCCGGTTTGACTTTGTCAAGATATTAAGGACACCATAATAGTTTACATTTCTACCCTTAATTACTTGCCTAATTAATTTCAATAAATATGTTAGTAATAAAAACCATCAAAAATGGTGTTTGGAAATGAAAGAGATGAAAAATTATAGAGATAAAATATTGTATACTTATGGAGTATATAACCTTTATAAAGAATTTAATTTGGAACCATATATATTGTTTCCTTAATTATATAGATTTCATTAATATTTTAGATTGGGTCCCATAAAAAAGAATTTATGAATGCAAAAGCATAAGGGTATGTTAGAGAGTTCACTGGAAAAATATGACTATAAATAGAGGCTGGACACATTTTTGAAACAGACCAAAATGAAATAGAGGACGGTCTTTTGGAAACAGAGGGAGTATCTATTAGTTTTGATGAAACTATTTTTTATGTTTCCTTGCAAACTTGTTAAGAATAGCAAACCAAATATATCGTATGATATATTTAGAATGTATTTTTATTTTTCTATAATATTTATGAAATATAGGCCTTTATCGGCTTGGCTTTAGCCGAGATAAACCGAATTTTAACTATATTTACTCTATACAATGAATGGTTGGATATGGATTGATCAATGGCCAGAAACTTAAGTGAAATATTAAGTCAAAAAGTTAGGTTAAGGGATCTGATCCCTAATCACATTACCTTGTTTCCTCAGTAATATGATCAATTCTTTATTGCCAACTAGCAAAAGAGTACGCGCGATGCGAATGCCGTCCCGTCTTAGAACCTGCTAAACCTTTCACTTTTACCCTCCATCGTGTCTGCCGCTTGAATTGACGATCAGGCATCCATAACTGATGCGAAGACGCACAGGCAGTATGCTATTCGTGCCAAAAGCTGAAGCACATGTGATGCGCACAATCTTGACTTGGTTTAAGCAAGTAATCACATTAAACATCCAACTGGGAGTAAACAGTGCTCTCGGTCCAGATGGTATCCAAGTTGCATTGAAAATATGGCGCTTGCAGTCTCTAGAATAATAAAGGAAATCTGGTATATGAAGTTTTCTTTGTTTTGGATGAATTTCACGTCGACGCTTCTTGCTTCTTTTATTTTCAGTAGCTACCAGTTCTGGGTTAATTTCATATTGACGCTTCTTGCCTCTTTCAATCAGTGTACCAACTAATGCTAGATGCCGAAGTTGTTCTACAATCCTAGGGCTTTGGGTACCTCTTTTTTGTATTCTAAACTTTGTGTGGTGTTATTTTTTTGTCCATCAAATACTTTAATAACACTTCTCACTCACAGTATTCACTTTTTCCACTTCTCCCTTCAACTAACCTATTTACCACCATAACATTAACATTTTCTCTCTCCCTCTATAGTAATATCTTGGTCCTAGTTTATGTAAACAATGTGGTTTTCAAACATACAGACAGTGATGCTGGCGAAAAAGGTACGTACTCCACGAATTACCTAGAACCTTTTAATTTTAAGAAGACTACATGTACGCATCACTTACTTCTTGTACTGGTTGATGTTTCATGGTCATGCGAGTTGAGCCTGAGTTGTGGTAGGGAGTTGTTGGCCGCATTCATTTCTTTATTATTCGACAAAAATTTCGATATGGATGTTTTTCAAGAAGTCCCTTTCATCCTCGGTCATTGAATCACGTATTACTTTCTATCGGCATTGTTGTGCCTTTAATGTGGGTTATTTGGACTTTGACATCGAGCTAGCAATATAAGCTAAACATTCTCGGACTTGGGGGATGAGAACCCGAAACCTTACCTTGCATTCATCTACACATCAAAGAAAAAAGTGAATTAATATCTTTCATAAAAGCTAACAGATCTTTTTAATCAAAAATGAGTTTTGAAAACACCAAAATTAAACTAAAAATTAAATAGTGATATTCTCCTAGACATTGATACAAACAGTTAAATGTTCACAAACTTTGCATGTCACAATTTTGAATGAGAAAAGATCATAAATGTGAAAGTATCATATAATCAAAATGTTAGAGATAATTCTTACACAACTTAATCAAACATCAAAAGTTCGGAGACTAAAGAAGAGAAGCAGAATTCCATGGGTGGAGTAGGGCGGTGGTGGTTGTAGATAACAAATTAATGGTGGTGATTGGTGTTGTTGGAACGGTGGTGATGGTGTTTCTGGAACTCGAGGAAGAGGAGGTGGTGATGACAAAAGGCAGTGGAGGAGGAGGTTCATGGTGGTGACAGAAGGAGGCAAAGGAGGTTATCGAAGAAGATTTGGTTCTGGAGTAAACAAGAGAGAAGAAAAGAAATGAGAGAAAACACGGAAGATAGGCAGGGCATTGAAGTTTAATGAAGGTATTTTTGTTTTGTTTTTTTTGCTGAGAAACACAAACATTGCATTAAAACAAAAGGTCATTACAAATATCCGTTAAGGGTTCTTCCCTCATGATAGAGTGCAAGAAATGAGGAGAATAATTCCAAGTGTTTTTCAAGCTGAATTATCTAGCTCGACGTGCAAGTCGATCAGCTATCTTATTCTTAGAACGCTTAATAAAAACTATCCTAGAGTTCACACAACTAGAAAAAGAAATCCGACAATCTTCTACTAAGTCTTGACTTCTCCAGTCAATATCACCCTTTCCTTGATTAACCAGATCCACTAACTGAAGACAGTCACTGATGAAGAGGACTCTGGAGAGATTCATCTCACCCACCCAAGAGCAAGCCAAAATTAGGGCCATTGCCTCAGCCGCAACAGCACCATGAATCAAACCAAAATCCGCTCTACAACCTTTTATCCTTCCTGCATTGTCACACAGAATCAAACCGATACCCATGTTAAAGTTCTTGAAGGAGCCACCAATGAAGAAAATATGATTAATATGCTGAATAGGAGCCTATTGTTGAAGACAGGCACTCTAAGGGGATTAGGAGTAACAATATAAGTATTTAAAGACCTTCTAATATCCATAATAGTAACATCCAGATTAATTTTAACCTTTCTAAAAATAACATGACATCTAAGCTTCCATATTGACCATAAAACCACATCACCAATACTCGGCCAATTCACGACATAAGGATAACAATCCAATTTTTTATCAAACCAAGACAAGCAAATATCATCAATCCAATAATAGTCACCCGCAATAAGATGATGAAAGGAGAGGGAAAACCAAATATGAGATGCTATAGGGCATTGAATAAATAAGTGCATGACAGATTCAACCTCATTAGAACATAACGGACAACATTCATCAATACCAGGATTATAAAACTTGATAAGGGAATTAACAGGTAGCATACGCACAAATATCTTCCAAATGAAGAATTTAATTTTAGGTAAACAGTCAATAGACCATATCCTTTTCCAGAAAGTAGCATCATCAGTTGAGACATTCTCATTCATGAAAGCTTTATAGGCAGATTTAACTGAATAATTACCTTTATTAATGTGCGCCCACATTATTTCATCTGATTTATAAACATTTATCTTAAGAGATCTAATTCTAATAGAATCTTTAGGGGAGAAGAGCGAAGAAAGAATATTAATATTCCAGTTGTTATCATGATGATTAATAAGCTCATTGACATAAACATAATTTTCATAATCAGAGTTAATCGAAGAAGGAGGACAAGTATAACTAGGCAACCAATTATGATTCCATATCTTTGTAGACTTACCATCATTCACCTTATAAATAGTATTATCTCTAAGAAACACCAGAATGTTAGACTATACCTTTCCAAATCCATGAGGAGGTGTCTGTCGCCTTATCGATTTCTAACAAGTTCTGATTAGGGTAATATTTATCCTTAAGAAAAATAGTTACCAGCTGAGAAGGATTTTTACACATTCTCCATCCCAGTTTTGCAATAAGGACCCTGTTAGTAGAAAAGTAATTCCTAATACCCAGACCACCAGAAATTTTGGATTTTCCTATATCCCCCCAAGAACGAAAATAAGCCCATCTTTTAAAATCTTTCTTTGACCACCAAAAAGATCTTTGAATAGAGTCTATTCTGGAGGTAATTTTCTTTGTGAAAGGGAAACAAGACATATGATAAATAGAGAGACTATAAAGAACATGTTTTGTCACTACAGTTCTACCTGCCCCATTGAGATTAGTTTATTTTGAGTTACCAAGACTGTGATAAAATTTTTCAATGAGAAAATGAAAAGATTGAGTTTTGTCTCTATTAACAAACAACGGAGTACCAAGGTACTTCTCTGTACTACTTAGAAATTTAATTCCTAAAGCTTTAGAGATTAATTTGATATGTTTATGATACATTTTTTTACTCGTAAAGAAACCAGATTTTTCAAGATTAATGGCCTGCCCAGAAGCCTTAGCAAACTTATTAATAATTATCATTAAATTCTTAGCATAAACAAGAGAAGCTTTTGAAAAGAGCATGCAGTCATCTGCAAAAAATAAATGCGAAATGACAGGGCTATTTTTTCTAAGTTTGAAACCCTGAATAACTTTCTCATTTTCGCCTTTAATCAAAAGTTGAGAAAGAGTTTCCATACAAATGATAAATATATAGGGAGATAAGCAATCTCCCTGCCTAATACCTCTAGAAGGAGAGAACATTTCCCCTGGAGATCCATTCACAAGAATAGAATAAGAGACAATGATAATGCATTGGTGAATAAGCTGGCACCAGTCATCCGAAAAACCCAGTTTTTTAAACACAACAATTACGAATGGCCATTCCAGCCTATCAAAGGCTTTAGACAAATCTAACTTAATAGCCATGAAACCATCTTTGTTATTTTTCCTCTTTCTAGTTTTAAAGGAATGCAGAATTTCATGACAAATGATGATGTTATCATGTATTTTCCTATTAGCTATAAATGCAGACTGATGGAGATATTAAAGAATCTAAAACAGGTTTTAAACGATTAGTTAAAAATTTTAAAATTATTTTGTAAACAGTATTAGTGAGGCTGATAGGGCGAAAATCATTCGGAGTAGAGGGGTTACTTACCTTAGGAATTAAAGCGATAAAAGAATGATTTAGATGCTTAAGAAGAAATTTGCTGCGAAAAAAATCCTTGTACGTGATTAATAACTTCAGTTGAAATGTGATCCCAATTATCCCTGAAGAACCCACCCAAAAAACCATCAGGTCCGGGGGATTTCCAAGGCGCCATATTTTTAACGGTTGTAAATATCTCATTCTCAGAAAGTATAGCAACAAGCTCAGAATTGAGATCATCAGAAATGATAGGCTTGATATCCATAAGCACATCATCAATATCAGAGTTGCTCGGCATAGAAGAAGCAAATATTTTTTTAGAATGATCAGCAAGGAGGTGAAGGACTTGATCTATATTTTCCAGCCAATTACCTTGATTATCTTTAAGCATATGTATGGTGTTGTACATGTTTCTTAACTTAACAGTATTATGAAAAAAATTGGTATATTATCATACTGCGTGAAATAGACAATCCTCGACTTTTGTTTATAAAATGAGTTCTCTATTTCATACCAAAAGTCCAACTTCTTAGAGTAGTTGAGAATAAAATTTCCTATAGAGGGAGTATAAGCCGTATTATGCAGATTTTCAATTTCTGAATTCAACCTACTAATTGTTGTTTTGATGTGTCCAAAAGAGTTCAAATTCCAAAAACTAAGATCATGCTTTAGATTTCTGAGCTTCCCAGCTACAATAAAACTTGCAGAGCCTTTATTTACCCTTTTCCAAGAATTAACAAGAACATCTTTGAATTCAGGGATAGATTGCCAACATTTAAATTACTTAAAAGGAATAGCAAGTTTATCAGTACTAATAAAACATTGCAGCAAGATGCGGCAATGATCTGAGAAAACTCTACCTAGATTCGTAACCCTAGTTTGAGGTAGCAGTGAAACCCAATTATCATTAATAAATCCCCTATCCAGTTTTTCAAATATAAGCTCAGAAGGATTTTTGAATCTTCTGTTGCACCGAGTAAACAAATTTCCAAAAGAGAAAACATCATGCATATTTAACATTGAAAGAGAGTTCTTAATAAAATCAGACGCTAACGAATTTCCAGGAATTCCTCCCTGTTTTTCTGAGACATTCAGTATAAAATTGAAATCACCTAATAAAAGCCAAGGCCTATTGTCCGACTCATTGAAATGTTTCAAGTAGTTCCACTGATTTCTGATACCTAAAGTATTTAAAGCTCCATAGATGAAAGTGACCAAACAATTCTTAATGGTTGGAGTGATATCTCATACTACATGAATCATATTAAAAGTACTGCCTAAAACTTCTAAACTTGAATTTTTAAAAAACCCCAAAGCCATACCACCAGATTTACCCACAGCAGGAACAATGTGCCAAGAATCAAAAGGTAAAAAATGCGTGTACTTATTAACAGTCTCACTATCAACCATAGTTTCAATTATACAGATAGCAGTAGGTCGATGCTTTCTAAAAAGGTTCAAAAGGTGAAGCCATTTTTTATCAGAGCAGCAACCATGCATATTCCAACATATAAACTTCATAGCGGAAAAAGCAAAAGGATTCAAACAAATAAATAGTAAAAACAAGCAATAACCAGCATAAACCAAAGCACAAATCGAAATCAAAATGATGCTAAAGAAAAGATTTTCGAATAAAAAATTAGGGACTTACTTGGTCATGAGCATCCGAAGGCACTGCATCCGTAGGGTCAGCATCCATCATCATGAGATCAACCTCCTTCTCGAATTCTTCATCCGTAATCTCAGGCTCTGGAGGAAGCATTGTCAGGGGCATAGGTTCAAGCAACACATCTTCTAAAGGCTCATCCTTATTTTCCACATAAGACGAGTAGTCCATCTCCGAGTTAGGAGGCATCATCAATTCAGAGTTACAATTCATTTCTGAAGCAGCACTATAGATAAAACTATTATCTGAGAAGATATTTTGAGCAAAAACTGAGGTTGTAGTGGACCAAATTACATTTGCCTCTATATTAGCATTACTAGCAGAAATAGTAGAGATCCCAGAGGAAAAAGACAAATCAGCAGGAGGGTTAAAAGGTGGCAATGAAGATATAGGGGGCCAATGAGGTGTGGGAATCATTGTAAAGGACGATGAGACTGAGTAATTACCCTGAGCAAAAGATTCGAAGGAAGTTCTAAATCTTTTGCCTTTCCTATCATGCAAAAGTCCATCCGTGCCAAAAACAATGCTTTCATAAGATTGTGAGAATCCAGAAAAGTTCATGCCATGATTCCCATTTGCATTCTGAGCTCCATTGCTAGATGGTTCCCTAATAGTGAGAGGAGCAAACCTAGTTGCCGAGGAGGAAACAACAGGAGCAAAGAAGGATGAACCAATACTCTTAATGGTTGCAGATGGCTGAAGACTTACTGAGAAAGCTGAAGGCTTTGAGTGGTCAACAACAGCTCCATGAAGATTCGAAGTGGTAGCAGCTTTACGGTTTCCAACATTTGAACTCTCACCAACTTCCGAGGTAGATTGCCTCCTAGTAACAACAACATGAGAAGCATTCCTTGTTGGTGCAGGAAGTGCCCTGACAAGAATCCTCATTTGAATATCCCTGCACTGAGCTTCATTGTGATACAGGACAAAACATCTCTTACAAGCTCTAAAAGGTAATTTAGGGTAAAAGGCATACATTATATAAGTTCTTTTACTAGTGTTAAAAACAACCTTCCTAGTAAGAGGAGTTTTTAAAGGAACCATAAGTTTTGCATCATATAAACTGCCTGCAGGAGAGTCAGCAGTTACAAAATTACCAAGCTGGTCCAGAACTTCCCTAACTAGACCTTTATTGACTAGGTCTGAGTGAATATTGATATGCACTGGCATCAGAGTACTTTCCCATACCAAATCAAAAATGGATTCTAACTGACCAAGCTGCTGAACTGCAAAAAGCTGACCAAAAATCAGAGTAGGTCTTGCAGCATAAACAATTTCCTTATCCTGCTTCTTCTTGAACATTACTACAAACAAGTTCTGAATTCCATTCCCTTGAATAAAAGTTTTGCTAACCTAAAATCAGGGGAGTTGATAGCCCATGCCCTGTTGAGTTGATGCTTGACTGAAGTCTTATGGTAGTTTTTGCTGTCATCACAAAGGAGAGAAGCAAACCTGAAGGGAAACTCCTCTACATCTTCATCAAAATCAAGAATTCTTACTTGATCTGCTGGCATAAGCTTACTGAACTGACCCATTTTTCTAAACTGACTTACACACTTTCTATGAAACCAAACTATTTGAGGAGAAACAAGAAAGAAACAACTTAAGGCTACTAATTGTTGGATGAAAAACTGAAGCATACATAGCTGCAAATTTATAGAGTCTAATTGAAGTCCAAAAGATGAGAACTTAGAGCAGAATAGACAGTACATTGAATTAGGAGTGATAAGACTAATCATCTTGAATTAAGAATCAAAACTTACAACCAACCTTTCACAAGAATAACCAAACCTAGCAGAGTAAATGAGTAGCATGCATCCTGACTCAAATTTGACAACACCAATTTTGAGAATTGACAATTAATGGCAGGAATAGATTGAGAAAAGACAATTAATGACTGGTTCTTTAACAGACCATTATTCTAATCCTATCACACAGAGAATCAACTGCACAATACAAAGAACCAGAGTAATTGATGCCAACTGTAGTAAACTTTTTGAGGTTGCTTCTTATTACTAAAGATGCAAAAGAACTGAAATTTAATAGCCAACATGCTTGAAAAAACCAACCATTCCTACACTAATCCTGAGAAGCAGTAGTAAATTAGCCAAAAACATCACCCGCTTAAAGACCTATTCAAGCAATTTCCTAGAGAATCATTAAAGAAAAAACAGTGATTATCTTCAATGCCAAATGTAATGAGATTTCTGAATTAGCCGACTTCAACAGATAAGATTACAATTAACAATGATATTCACACTCCACTAAGGAAAAAAAGTAATTCATAAATTGAATTAAAATAAAGTAACACTGTTTTTGATGCATCAAAAGAAGCACTGCATAGAGCTAAGCTTAGAATATCAACTCTAACCAGCAGATAACTCATGATAACTTAAAGAGACTTAAGCATCTTCATACTGAGATAACCTAACAGACCACTCTTAACTTGTATTACCCCCAAAAATTCTTTAAACCAATAGACAGAAACAGTATCATATTCTAATCCCTACTGAAACAGTAGGATCTCCAATATTGAAAAAATAAATTCTTCATCAAATAAATGGTACCCAGTTTGTTCTTCACTTCACGATGCAACTCTTATACGAACAATTAAATGAAAATATTGATTTATGCCCTCTTAGATGGCAACCTTATCTTTAATAAAAACCGCGCCTCTTAAAACCCCTGTTCCCCAAAGTTCTCATGATGATGGATAAAAATCCTACTTCAGCTCCTTCGTAATCCAATGACCTAAAATAGAAACAAAAAAGAGAAACCTTTCACAACAAACAGATTATACAAATAATCAGGAAATAAAACCGATTTACAGGATTAAAAGCAGAGTAAAATCATCAAAAAAGAAATTGATTTTGAGAGATCAAATTTATAAAAAACCTAAAAAGTAAGGTCTAACCCAAAATTTTCGAATTGAAAACAAAAACTAATCAAACGTGATCAAAAAAGTATGTAAAAGTAGCTAAATTATCAGCAGAACATGATAAGAATGAAAGATTTTCAAAGAAAAAACTGGATTGAAGCAAAGGGGATCGAGAATTTTTCCGTTTGACTTAGTCAGCGTCGCATGACTTTTGGCTTGACTTTTCCTTCAACCCCGTGTATCCGTCCTGAAGGTATTTTTGTAATATGGTGAAAGGCTTCACCAAATTTTCAGACGGTCGAAAAGTCGGCCTTTTCTTTATTATAATAAGATTTGACCTCTTTTATTTGATAGGAGTATATTTAAAATTTGGAATTGTTTATGGAAGCTCAAGTCTTATGATGGAATCATAAAAAAACTAAAAAAGACTTGGTCAATGGTATTTGACTAGAATATGTTTACATGGTTGAAATTAAAAATGACTTTTTTGTGTTTGACTTATGCCAAAAGTAAAAAAAAAACTATTCTTAATAACATTTCTTTGGATTCCATACATCATTCCACAAAGTCATAAAACATGGCTTGAAAAAAATGTGGATGACACCAACTTGGAATCCATTTTGCTTGACATTGCACGCTTTTTCCAGGTTTGCAATAAGTTGGATTCCACCATAAGACTTGCTCTAAATATGTATCACTTTGCGTGGATATCAATCTTTTTTTAGTATTTTCAGTCAATTTATCAAGTATTTGATAAGAGCACGTAAGATCATTCGTGCACTATAAAATACGCAATGAATAAAAGAAAAGAATTTGAGTACCGTCAAAGTGTTCCTATTTTTTTTTTTCATAAAAGAGGCAAAACTTCGGAACAATACCAGTGTTCCTTCTCATTGAGAAATGTAACAATTAATTCAAGTAAGTAAATATTCACGCAAGATCTAATTAATGAATGGCCTAAAGTTGCAAAATTGGAGAGACATCTCAATTTAATTTGTTTGATTAAAAACCGTTTAATCCAGAAGTGAGATCAATGAATGTGTCTTCATCGCAAGGGATTGTAAGACCACCCCTTGGATGATCAAATCCGTAGTCTTCCTCTGCTCGGCTTAGAACGGGCACCTAGCTCAGCTGGTCATCCTCGTTCCCCAAAATTTCATGCGTTTCAGGAGGTCTCAGGTTCGAGTCCCCAATGACGTAATATTACAGAAATTAACATGGAAGGTAGAGTTAGTTTGCCTTCTTGTGACACAATCTCAGCCCTCATCCGCTTCGGCTCATTTGGCTAGGTTATTACCCACGAGGCTCGCTGGTAGGCTAACACAACAACCTGTTCAATTAATGTAGTATGTCATTGGAACTTAGCTTGTTAGGCTTCCAACTAGTTTCATTTAATAATACTTATTCAGTTTCATGTAATAATACTTATTCAAGTAAGATATCGGAACTACAAATCTCTTTTTCGATTGAGTCTCACCGACATAAACTGCTAAATGTCCTTTGGGAATGACTGTCATGTCGTCATTTCTTCCTTATGAAGATGAACGTCGGAGAATCTTTGCAGCTAAACTGAATCCCATCTTGAGAATATATATTAGGAGCAAGACAACTAAGAAGGTTTCTTAATTAGAAGGCTAGATGATCAACGAGAGAGAGAAGTCTGTAACTTTGGATGTTTTGAGTTATTGAAATGCTTGAGAATATATATAGGAGACTAGGTTGTGTGGAGTTAATGCGGAAACGAAAGAGTTATCTTTAACCGAAAGGTGGGCTCATTATATGACGGATTTCACATGAAATTGTTGCCTTGATCAATATCAACAACTTGTGGTCATCATTACTTAATCACAGTTTGTGGGCAACCTTTTAAACCCACAAGATATAGTCAGATAAGAGGACCTAATCAATAACGGATAGACCTCGAATTTGATACTTGACCTATAATTCCAAAGGCATCTTATACTGATTGATTGGCCATTCAAATCTAAATTGTGATCTTAAACTGAGTTTGAGTTCCATTGTTAGGTTGTTAAAACACATAATGGCCTATATGTTGTGAGAAAGGTGCACCTAAATGATTTTAGGGAGATGAAAAGAGTGGCGAAGAAACATTTGCTTGCCTATTCGCAGTCACATGGGTTTGCCTCCTAATTACTATTCGATCGTCTTTCCTAATTCTGTGTTTTCAAGAATATCACAACTATAAATTTGATGTTGTGTGCCCTACGTTTTCAGATTGGTCTTACAACAACTGTATGTATGTCGTATATCTTGCATTTATTGAGTGTGCAGACATCATTATGTGTCAGTTCGAATATCAGTTTGGTCTTTACAAAGACTGTTGGAAAACGATTAATAAAAAAATGATTTTTTAAAGTTTTAATAAAAAATTATAATTTATTGTTTTCTTCTGTGAATGAAATTTTTAGTCCCACGTTGTGGAGTTTCCAATTTTTATAAGTTTTAAGAAACTATATAAACTTATTAGTCCCACATTGTGGAGTTTCCACTTCTTAAATTGTTTTATTCCATTATATAAAGAAATTCACTACTTTTGTAAAATCTATGGGAAAGGGGTTGCTCTATATTTTAGAGGGACCCCTAAGGAAAAATATTTTATAGCGTTTCTTAAGAGTTCGCGATTTTCCTTAACGGTTTTTTCGGAGTTGCCAAGCTCAAGTTGAGCATCTATTACATATGCTAGTAGTAGGTGTAGTAGGGTGTTTTATCCTGAAGATATCCGTCCTGTGAGGGCTATAGCATCACTCTTGAGTGTAGTCGGGTGCTAATGTCTTAAGGGCAACGTGTTGAACACGTGACTCACTCTGTTTTTCCAAAGTTTTGCCTTGTTGCTGTTGTGGAGATATGAGAAGCTCGTTCGTTTCGTCAATCGATCAATTCCATTATAAAGGAGCTAAGTATCAATAACTTTTGCTTATTTGATTTTTTCTTTTTATTTTGATTATTGCACCCAACAATCTTAAGACATTAAAATTTGTAATAATAGAAAATGGTTGGTTGGTTTGTGAATCATGGATGTTAATTGTGGAGTGAAAAACAAAAACAATTTTTTGGTCAGCTGTAGAGTTTCGAGATTATCTCATAACCTAGAAGGAATTTCGATGAACCCTTTTTACACAACGTAGTAGACATACTGATAGTTACCCACGTAAAATTTCAGAATTTTTGGAGTTGTAAAAGTATTTTTTTGATATTTTACAAAACAGACAAATGTCCTGAAAAATTCTGACGGGCAAACTTTTGTTGTTAACTAAAGTATTTTATATGGGGTAATCATGAGTTTTTTGATATGGTGGTTCAAACGAAGTTTGTAAATCTAGATATTATCTTCAAAACTCATATTTTATCTTCCGTTTCGGAACTAAGGTTTGTGAGGTGTGGTGTATTAGGTGATTGGGAAATTACCGTGTCCGTGGTCAGAGTATAAACGAAGATTGTGACATGAAATTGAAAAGGAACATGGATACCAGGCGCATGTGGATGAACACAAGTCTTCCAAAGCTGACAAAGGCGGGAATATCAAACACAACTCTAACCGTAGTCTTTATTAAGAAAGGTATGTTTCATAAAACTGAATCCGACGTTACTTTAATTAAGGGTGATTGTTATGTTTGTAAAATTCCGGGCCATACGGTAATAAAGTGTAGACAACATAAAACCTTAATAAGTAGAAAGTTAATGCTAATTTAGTTGAAACAAATTAGAACGAGTTCATTGACATGATGTCGGAAGTTATTTTAACAACCAATGTGAGAGACCAGAAGGTGGACTCTGGAGCCACCAAGAATGTTTGTTGAAACAGAGACCTGTTCACCTCCTATCAGAGGATAGGGGATGTCGAGAAACTCTTTTTGAGTAACTCATCTGCAATAGAGGTTGCATAAAAGGAAAAGGTCGAGCAGAAGCTCATATCTGTAATACTCTCACATTGAATGAAGTTTTCATGTTCCAAGCATATGCAAGAATCTTGTATCTTGTTCTATTGTAGATGGAAAAAGAATTAAGATCTTAATTTTTTCTGTAAAACTTGTTGTAACAAGGCAATTATTTTTTAAGCAAGAGTGATAGGACTTTGGGTCTATATAAGCTTAACGGAAAAAACTGATGATGTGAACATAGTTGGTTCTTGTGCTTTCTTTATGTGATTGATTGTTTTATGTGGTAAGCTTGTAACCGTAAACTTATAAGTCAATGCTTAACTGGATAGCATAGGCTGCGTACCCAAATTTAGTTTGGACTTTGAACACAAAAGTGAAATATGTGAAGAATCAAATTTGCTTTAAAACCTTTTAGCACAAATGTTCAGAGTAATTCTAAGCCTTTAGAATTAATTCAGTTAGGCCTAGATGACATGAGTTCAACCTAAAATCACTGTGGTAAAAGACGGTTTATAACTTCCGTAGATGATTGTACGAGGTACTGTCTTGTATACTTGCTTAGGGATAAGGATGATGCCTTAGAAGCCTTAAGATGTATAAACTTGAAGTTCAAAACCAATTAGAAGCCTTGAACATAACAATTGTATCCTTAAGAAGATGATAATTGTCATGTTGATTAGTTCAGGATTACCTGCGGCCTTGTGGGGGGAGGCAGTCATGTTAACTAGTATATCCTGAATAGAGTACCCTTAAGGATCAGATAAAACTCCATATGATTTATGGATAGGTAGATGACCTTCTTATGAATGCTTCGAAGTGTGGGGGTGTTTGACTAAGTTTGCCATTCGTCTTCCTAAAAGAACTAGATAGAAACCAAAAATGTTGATTGTGTGTTCATATAGGGCATGCTGAGTTTACTTCTACATATAGATTTTTGGTTGGGTGTTCTGATTTTTCAGACTTTGGTGTGATTTTTCTGACTTTGTTGTGAATATTATTACATAATCTAGGGATGTTGAGTTCTTTGAACATGTTTATTCTTAAACCTGTACCTCATTAGAGATGTGTTGTTGATCCCCTAGATTTATTTTCAACTAGTCAAATTTACCTTCAAAGGAGGATGGAATAGAGTTGATCCTAGGAGAAGTAAAAGGATTAGAACCGAGACTTCTTATGGACCTGACTTCATAATATGCCTAGCTTAGTATGAGTTCCAGACTCGTAAATAAGCCATAACATTTACGGAAACCCCATTCTGGTAAGAAGCTTCATTTAGTGAAATGGACTCAGTCCGTCGGAACCTGACTTGGGAGGTTTATAGTCTACCTCCAGAGAGTAAGACCATGAGATGTAAATGAGTCTTTAAGAGGAAACATTAGGTATATGGAACTGTAGAAAAATATTAGGCTAAGTTGGTAGCTAAAGGCTATAAACTAAAAGAAGGTGTATATTTCCTTGATTCTTATTCACATGTGACGAGATTTACTTACGTTTAGATGCTAATTGTTATTGTTGTCATAAAAAAATTAGAGATACATCAGATGGATGTTAAGACCGCTTTTCTAAAATCGTGAATTAGATAAAGAAATTTACATAGACCAACCTGAGGACTTTGTAGTGAAAGGTTATGATGACAAAGTTTGTAAGTTGAACAAAATTTTGTATGTTTTATAAAATAAGCACGTAAACAGTGACATGGAAAATTTGATCATGTGATAATGTATAGTGGATTTAAGTTAATGAATCTGACAAGTATATTTACAAGTAACTTGTTAAGGATACCTGTGTGATTGTATGCTTGTATGTTGATGGTATGCTTATACTTGATACAAACTTAGATGTGATTAATTCCACTATAAAAAAAAAACATGCGCTGAATGAGAACGTTGACTTGAAAGACTTAGGCCCTTTTGATGTAATCTTAGGGATGAGGATTAGAAGATAATCTAGCATTTATAGTCTTAGTCATTCTCATTATGTTGAATTTTGTGCTTAAGAGATACAATCAGTGTGATTGTAAGTCTGCTTGTACTCCGTACGACTATTCTTGTAGACTCAAGAAAATTAAGGATAGTGGAGTATCTTAACTTGAATACTCAAGAGTTATAGGATGTCTGATGAATTTAATGAACTGTAAGTGTCCAGACATTGCCTATAGTGTGAGTAAGTTAAGTAGATATACTTGTTGTCCAGAGAAAGAGCATTGGGATGCACTTAATAGAGTATTACGATACCTAAAATACTTTATTACCTTTTGTTTGGTTTATGAAAGGTATCTTGCTGTCCTTGAGAGACTTTGTGATGCAAACTGGATAGTTGACTCAGAGGAGTCTTAAGTCTACGAGTGGATATGTTTTCACTCTAGCAGGAAGGTTTGTTTTGGAAGATTTCCAAATATACATATATTGCTCAATTCATTATGGAATCTGAGAGTATTGCGATAGATAAAGAACGAGAGGGGGCTGAGTGCCTAAGATGTTTTTTAGAAGACATTCCTCTCTGGCATAGGCCTGTGCCAGCTATATCTATATACTGTGTTGGCCAAGCTATAATAGCTAAAGCTAAAAATAACTAATCTCAATTGGCGTTATTTCCATTGATTGGATAATGTCCAAGGAGAATATCGCGCAACCTTTGACGAAAGGTTCATCCAGAGAGATTGTTAGAAACACATCGAAGGGGATGGGGCTTAAGCTCATAAATTAAACTTGCTATGAAGGATACTCAACCTTGCTGACTGAAGATCCCAAGATCGAGGTTTCGAATGAGACAACTAATTTGTGGTGGGTAAAGGTATACACTATCAGAGAATTTTATTCTGTCCCTTCCCTATGGTGTAGACGTGATAGTGTGACTGCATGTGAAGGATGACTTTTAAGAAGTCTTAATGAGTTCTATAGTTTCAATTTAAGATTGAAGTGGGGTGTAGCAGTAACACTCTTTATGGAAACTCACCTATCTGAATGAGAAAGTGGGCCGCTTCCTATGAGAATATGAGCTTTGATTCTCTAGAACATTTTGAGAAACAGGATATGTCCAGGGCCAAATTGGACAAAATGGCACGAGCTGGGCAGCAATCTTGGAGATATCAACCGTGGTTGTTATCGCGAATTACATCAAATGCTAGCAGTTCAAGACATAGTTCACTGTCTCTAGCAAGTAATTCCGGTAATATCTCACTAAGAAAAGGTTCAAGACCTCATGGACACCTCTGCCTAAAATGGTATTTCCTGCGCTTTTTATGTGATTTTCGTTTTGATGGTTTTGGTATTACTGGAACTTAGGACCTAAAAAGGTCACTAAGGGTTCACTAGTTCATGCTTTTTCACTTTGGTGAAAGATACCTATAGTCTCACCATGTGAGAACTAAAGATGAAAGCTCTCAATACTATTATGATTTATGCAATCCATAGTATGACCATGGGGTCAACACACTTTTGTGTGAGGGAGAGGACGTAGAAATGACTAGTATGATTTCAACACTTGCACGATCAGTCTGTTTGGATCGTGAGGTTGGGATGTTGATTTACCAAGATCTATCTGTGTTTTCATGTTTTATTGAGTTTTCATTCATGTGGGGGATTGTTGGAAAACGATTAATAAAAAAATAATTTTTTAAAGTTTTAATAAAAAATTATAATTTATTGTTTTCTTTCGTGAATGAAACTTTTTAGTCCCACATTGTGGAGTTTCCAATTTTTAGTAGTTTTAAGAAACTATATAAACTTATTAGTCCCACATTGTGGAGTTTCCACTTCTTAAATTGTTTTATTCCATTATATAAAGAAACTCACTACTTTTGTAAAATCTATGGGAAAGAGGTTGCTCTATATTTTAGAGGGACCCCTAAGGAAAAATATTTTATAGCGTTTCTTAAGAGTTCGCGACTTTCCTTAACGGTTTTTTCGGAGTTGCCAAGCTCAAGTTGAGCATCTACTACATATGCTAGTAGTAGGTGTAGTAGGGTGTTTTATCCTGAAGATATCCGTCCTGTGAGGGCTATAGCATCACTCTTGAGTGTAGTCGGACGCTAATGTCTTAAGGGCAACGTGTTGAACACGTGACTCACTCTATTTTTCCAAAATTTTGTCTTGTTGCTGTTGTGGAGATATGAGAAGCTCGTTCGTTTCGTCAATCGATCGATTCCATTATAAAGGAGCTAAGTATCGATAACTTTTGCTTATTTAATTTTTTCTTTATTTTGATTATTGCACCCAACAAAGACAAACATCCATGATCCGTCGTAACCAAATACAAGGGGGCTTTGATTACATTGTATGCCCTACCGTTGGTGAAAGACCTTACAACTGTATATATGTTCCATATCTATCATACATAAACTCAGTCTGGGGTCCCTTAACTTGTCTTCTTGAGATTACTGGTCGAAAATTTGATCGATAAACCCTTTAAAGGTAAATGTGATCGGCCATCATTGGGTAAGTAAATTTACATCACAATCACATCCGATCTATTTTATGTTTAAAGTATTGTCATTAGCTTTTCATGCATCATTTTTGTTAAAAGATGGGAATTTGTAAAAGAAAAATCATACTACTTGAAACGATATGATGAATGCAGAAGAAAATTCTTTTGTACTTCACAGTTCGCATTAAAATTATGTTAGCATGATCCTAGTATACAAAACTTCGAGAGATCTTTGTTGCCTCCCTATATGGGTTTGATTACAAGTTTTTTAACCGAGAAACAACATCTGTAAAAGTTTCTTCGTTGCAAGGAATTGTGAGCCCTCCCATTGAATGATCAAACCAAAATTCTTCTTCGGCTCGACTTAGAAGGTCCTGGAACCAAGGTTGGTTCAAGTAGCATAGTGGAACCAAAAATTTCTTATTGGGTTGCCTATCTCCAACATAAACTGTGAAATGTCCTTTGGGAATTATCTCAGCATCGTTCCTTCCATTGGAAAATGATCGCCTTAAAATCTTTGCAGGTAATTTAAAACCCATTTGCTTACGAATTTTAGAACAAGAACCGAGGTCTAGATTTCGGCTGATATAGAACAAACGAGAATAATGGTAGAGTTGTAGAAATGAAATCTTGATAGTTTTGGATGATTGAAGTACTACTGATGTTGGTGACCATATACTTATATAGAGGACTGGTGAAGAAACACTTGGTTGTCTATTACATGAGCGCCATGCATCACATGAGTTTGCCTCCTTGGCCCTTGTTATTCGTCTAAACCTTGTGTGGTCAAGTGAGTAATCACATTATATGCTGATGTTAACATACTCTATGTCTCTTACAACTGTTTTGGTGTTGTATATCATGCATGTAGAAAATTTTTTAAGTGTCCCGACATGTTTGTTTGTCTGTGCTTAAAATCAATTTGGTGTTTTAGATTAATAAAAACTGTCTATCACGTCAAAATTTAAGGGTGCTTTACTCCGTATTTTTGGAAGTGTTGGCTACTTTCTATATATCGTGTGTCAAAACGATTGAGAGATCGAGAGATCACACACATGGATTTACCTCCTGATTACTTATAAAACCCGATCTTTTGTGGTCTAGTTTGTAATCACAGCTGTTCTCAGATGTCACAAACATATCATGTACTCCTACCTTTCGGGTGTTCTTATAGTCATATTTTAATGGATGTTTACGAAGGGTTCACGAGGGCTGAGGCAAAATCGTCACGTAAAGTCCATATCAATGAGGATCCCATTTCCTATATTTACCGGTAACTATACAAAGACGAATATCAGTGTTCTATATAAAGAAAATTCCTATGGAGCAAAAAATCATCCATATCTTCGTGGTGCTTCACATTTTATGAACCAAAAAGTAATGGTGTAATGGCAAATTGGCCAAAACTCCAATTTGAGCACTTGTAACTTGAGAAGTAATCTGTTACATTCCCTATCTTATCTTTTTTTTTCTCTATGTAACTCTTGAAGGTGGTACAAATCTTTTGTACCTTTTCCTTTTCTGATCTATATATTTACCTTTACCGATTAAAAAAAAATATTACTATAGACGATTTTAACATCTATATGTTTGTGAAGTCAAGAGAGGACCCCTCAAATATGTGGAAGAAAATATGAAGAGTCCATTTATGACTAACTACCGAACATTAAATGTCGGGATGGATATAGTATTTTTTTAAAAAAATTTCCTCATCCTATCACTAAATGACCAGTTGGAGCTTTCTATTCTTTTAAAACAAGTAACACTGCTAAATCTATTCACGGTTTATTCAACTCAGCAGTGCTTATAAGCGTTGCTAATTTCAACATTTCGAAACCAGTGGGCTGCAGCTCTACTCTTTGCCGAGGTCTACATACATGGATACTCTTTGAGTTATGAATGGTGTTACCTCCATATCATACGAGTTGCTCTAATAATAAGACTATATGTGTATACTAACATGTATGTGTGGTTTGTTTCATTTCTTTTCATTATCGTTTTCTTTTTTGATCGGTAAAGAAAGAGTTGTTGATCAAACATTCCAACATATCATCGAGTGTATCGTCTACTTTATATAATTACTACTAGCAATCGTGGCATAAGAATGTATTATCTAAATTATTTGGATTGTTACTACTGTCTCCGGTCGCCTCCATGTATATCCTCCCCCGCCTCCATGTATATCCTCCCCGTATATGGTGAAAGTGTACCTCAAAAATGAGAAAAAAATATATATTAAAATGAAAAAGCATCAACACCTTATAGTTGTATGCTTGCTCTGTTTAAAAAAGGTTAAGCAAGGTTTCCATATATGGGTATGTAAAAAAGAAAAGCCTGTCTTTACTGATGAATAATCAAATATTCTGTCATATTGACAAAGTTAAAAATTATTTCTCGCTCCCGTGGTTCTCTTTAAAATATTAAGGGGACCACTTGTAATGATAAATTAAAGAAGGAAAAAAAGAGAGAAAAAATATGACTCAAATAATGTCGAAATTTTTTGATGTCCGATTGAATTGCTTTCATAGGTAAACAACACCGATATTGCTTCAAGAAAGAAATGCTCCCTTCGTCTACCTTTAGATAAATGAATTGGGCTTTGTACACATTGAAAAAAGATCAATTCTCCAATTCAAAAACAAAAAAAGATAGTTTTCTAAGTTTTTAGTTTATGGTTTATTGAGTTTTCAAATTGTGTTAAGTAGTATTTTTCTTTCTTTTAATAAAATATTAGTAGTTGAGAGGAGTACATAAAGTGGTCATGTGTGTTATTTAAGAATGAAATTCAGAAACTTAAACCATCACCATTTTAGTACGATGTTATAATAGTCGAGAGGAGTTAATAGAATGGTCAGGTGTGTTATTTAAGAATAAAATTAGAAACTTAAACCATCTTTAGGCCCGTTCCTATTCACATATCAAATGGCTATAATTTGTCATTTTTGCACTCATTATGGATATGGGAGATGACAAACATAACCGGCTAAGTGGTATATTATGAGAGACTTACCAATGAGCGATGTAGGATCTATCGCTCGATGGTCAAAGAAACGCTACTATCACAGCGCTAGCGATATAAAGACTATCGCTCGACTCTAAGGTCGTCACTATGTGTTTCGGTATGCAACGATCACTATTTTATCCCCTATAAATACATAATTCCAAACACATTTCAACTCACACATATTCCTTTATGGATCTTCTAGTTTTCAAGCAAAAATAAAATAACTCTTCAAGTTTTTCAAAAAAGAAAAAACTTCTAATTTTCGAATGTGAACATGGCTGAGTTCATAGAAAGCTAACATGTCGCCGAGAACAAAAGAGGTGTTAACTGATCCAATGTGCAAAATCAAATAAGAAGGCGGAGTGCAAAATTTTCTTGCCGGAGATGAATTTACAAGAATTATGTTTTTTTTTTTAACTCAATGTCTTGTCATTGGTGCACTCCGATCCACACCATTTTAGAAAAACGTATTTCTGAAATTTCAAGAAGAAACAATGAACCTCCATAATCATGATACGAGCGTGCTAAGTGGTTTCTTCAATATAATCAATGAGGAAGTTCATTAATCTGTGTGTTGCTGTGGTAATGCAAGTGGCTCGAAATATAAAGATTGGTGAAAGCATGATTGACCTTTAACAAAATGTGTTGGGCGGAGTGACTTCCGATATAAAAATTGTTAGGAGATCTTAAGAGTGTTGCCCAAATATAATCCAATTTTTATATATTAATTTCTTAATTTTCAACTGAAGTCTAAATGTGAGTTGTAATTCTTTTTTATTAATTTGTTAGCTAAATGCATGTTTTAGTTAAATGTAAGTCTAGTTAAAGAGTGCGACTTTGTGGAACATGTTAACCCTGGGTACACATTCCTCCTTATTTCATTGGCTATAATTTTAACTCTGGTTTAGTTCTTTAGTTTACGATTTAATTATTGAGAATAAATAACAACATTGGAAAATGGAGGAACTGGAAAAACAAAAAAATTAGGCATCTATGTTCTCTTACCTCTACTTATTGTTTTTCTCCGTCAAAAACTCCATTAAAGAAAATGGTGGATATGAGACATTAGATTTGAATTTTTGATTTTTTAAGGAACAAAAAGTCACAACTACCATTTTTCTTCTTGATTTTGACTTCGTCTGCTTATTATCTGGATGAGATACAACTTTCTTTTGTGATTCAGTATTCATCTATCATCTTTAGATTCACCTCTTTTCATTGACCTCATTCATATCACATCCCAATGGTAATTCTACTGCTACCACAACTAACACTAGTCATCACTGCCAATTGATTTGAATCTTACATTTGGTGGATAATCATTGTCATCATGTTGAAAAAGCATCATCTGTCAACTGATTTCGTAGTAATAGCAATAGCTTACTTAATAATCTTCCGCACTATGTTACTATATTTCAATTCTCAACCCGAAATCATTAAGACCTTCTTAATATAGAATATAATCTCTTTCGACTTGAGAAGGTTTTAGTTTTTAATTAATCAAAACCCTTTTTAAGTAGTCATTGTTTCCGATTTGTTTTCTTACTTTATCGATTTTTCATACAGTAGTGACTTGATACTTGGATTCTCAGAGAAACATGGATATTAAATGTATTTTGTTTTGTTATGCAATTTTCAATGTTGTCTTAGTTGTAAAATATATAAAAATAATCTAAGAGTGAATTAACTATGGTTAACTATGAACTAATAGGGAGGGGAGGAATGTGCACCCTTGGTTTAAGGTTGGTGCACAAAGTCGGACTCCTAATTAAAATGTAAGTATAAATTAAAAATGTAATCTTAATTTTTAACAATACTTTTTGAATTATTTATAAGTCAAATTTTCAATTTATTAACAAGTGCGCTGTTTTACATGATATAAACTTCGATCTAATCATTAAAAATCACGTCATTTTACAAGATATAAACATGACAATAATAATTTAAAATAATTATTTTAATAATAAAAATCTTCTTTATCTTGTTTTCCTTCTTCATTTCACATAACTCCGACCAATGCGCTAGTGAACAAAATTTCCTTTATTTTTGTGACTAGTACTTTGGGTAATTTTCAAATTTGCATTAGAACTTAATTTTCCTTGCCTTAAACTTTTCTATGCATTTTCTTAGCCGCAGGTTTGACTTGGTTAATATTCAAAACTTGAAGACTTCTTTTCTTTTTACCTATATATTTTCTATAACTACTATCACATATTTATAAGAGCAAGTCTTATGGTGGAATCCAACCTATTCCAAGTGTGGAAAAATCATGGAATGTCAAGTCTAATGGCTTCTAATTTGGGGTTTCCACAGAAACTCCAAGCAAGGTTCCACCTTTTCGTGGAAGGGTTCGTGGAATCCATCTGAACGCCAATAAGAATAGCGTTTAATAGCGTTAAACGCTATTCTTAATAGCGCTAAGAAAACGCTATTAAGAATAGCGTTTTTTTTTGTCCGTAGATTTAGGATGAGTTGTTGAAATCTAACGGCTGAGAAAAAAACGCTATTCTTAATAGCGTTTTTTTAGCGCTATTAATAATAACGTTTTCACTATTCCACCACTACACTTGCACTTCTATCCATGGTTCCAAATGCTGAGGTGGCGTGGAAGATGGAAGATGGAACTCTTCCACCATAAGACTTGCTCTAACAACAACTTCAAAGTTCCACTCCAGAAAATCAAGTTGAGCTTCCGAATCAAGTTGGATTGGAAATTCTACTATTTGAAATTTTTTGAGGAAATATATAGATTTAAAGATTGAGAAAGAGAGAAATAGAGAGAACTTTTGAGGAAATTTTTTGGTGTAAATGTTACATATTTATAGGTTTTAAAATCACATATTTATAAGTGATAGAAAAAGAGCAATTGGTGCTAGACTTTCCGTTGAGCGATATTGACTATAACACCAGTGATAAATTCTTTATCGCTGATGTTGTAGACACCGTCACTTGATGGAAAAGTATAGCGTTGAACCATTTTCCCATAATGGTGCAGATGATTTGCCATGCCATTTGGTAAGGCAAATGAAATTTCTTGAAGTGGTGCATAGGAATCGTACTTAATAGCATTATAAGCAAGCTAGCTAACATGATATCGACAACTTCAAGAGGTACAAAGTAAAGGTTGATGTTCTCGGTAGAGTAGTTCAGTCAATCCGTCGAGTATACTAAAGAGGCACGTAAAATCATTCATGTATTATAAAATACGCAATGGAAAAAAGAAAAGAATTTCAGTATCATCGAAGTGTTCCTTTTCATCGAATAATGTACCAAGTAATAGTGTAGAACGATAGTGAGAAGAATGCAATACGGAGATTGCTATGGATGTGAAGGAAGAAAGAGATAAGAAATAGACGAAATTGATAAAAATATTAAGAAAAGATAAAAGAGAATTCGTGTTAAACGAATAATAAGATTGATAATAATATGATTGATAATAGATCGATTAACCTAAGACAAAGGTATGCCTGTTTATATAGGCTACTCGTGAACTAAAATAATTAGAGTTCTAAATAAAGAGAAATATACTAAAAAGGAAATAATATAACTTGTAGGCTAAGGAAGAGATGTCCTACATCAGTCCACCCTTCTTGAGAGAAACTCGACCTCGAGTTGCCATCATAGAACATGAGATCTTTTCCTTCGTCCAACAATTTACCACGAACAAACACAAAAGTCATTGTTCTAGGGATGAAAAACTGAAGTAGCCAAGAAATATTGTTCAAAACATCATGAAACGCATATCTAGACTTCCCACGATCGAACACAAAACTCACATCATTAGTATTTGAATCAACACTGCGAGCAGCAGATACGAGTACATATAATGCTTCTCCGAAACTCTGAACTACACTTTTGAGTGCACATTCAAATGATTCATTCCTCCGCTGATCCAAGAAATAGAATAGTCCCTTGACTTCATTATCTACATTTGTGTTTTGAAATAAACTCTACCATCCAAGTCTTCTAATTTCCACGAAGCGTCTTGCTTCAACTGTGCAATCTAGAAGAGTTCCAACCAACAACGATGCAGCAGTAGGCGGCGAAAAGAATGTTATATTTGTGTCAACCTCGTTCGTAGTGATTAATAATTTCTTATCTCCTCTTTCCACTTGGTTGACCCAAAACACGTCTTTGTCAAAAAATCTATCCATCTTATCATCATATACAGTTCGTGTTGATTTGCCATGAACAAAGACAAAGTCCGTTATTTGAACTCCTTGCTGTTTCGTGCATCTGTGAATGGTTTTAGACGTACATATGTACCGTCCATTAAACTTGCAATCCAACACCTGTTTGTCTTTATTTGAACCTTGTGAAAAAAGTTCAATGTCATTTGAAATGTTTTTGTTTCCCTGTAAAGACTCTTTAATAAACATATCCAACAAACGGAGCCTTAGACTTCTTTTTATTGCAAATATCATCCAAGAGTGGACGCTCATTAGGGTCTGTTCTAGCAGATCTTTACTCCTTGGGAAAACATATATAGAGAACAGAAGGTCCCATGATATAATCTGCCGACAAACACGAAGTATCTCGTGAAGGATTTGAACATGGAATTCTCCATTGGCAGGAAGAGTTAGAAGACAAGTCTCATCATCCCGACTAGCATGGTATCGAAATAACCACACCGTCATAAGTACTTCGTTTTGTGTAGCTTGTTCGAAAGGCTTTAAGCTATCCCGTGTCTCGAGATTCAGGATCTCATGCTTATTCTTCTCAATCAAATAGGCAAGAAAAAGTCCATACGTCACAACTACATCAGCAACCGTGAAAAATTTGTCTTCTCCGTTAAACCGAAGTGTAGCAACAACAAAAACTAATCCATGTTCTTCAATGGAAAGGAATACATTTCCTTGGAAGCTAAAAGACGGACTCCGTGAATTGAACTGCAGATGAAGATACCCGGGAGAATATGGAATATCCATGTATCTTACTCCATAGTATGTTTGAAACTTACCTCTTTTTAAGTACACTTTCATTAAATTTGAGTAAGTCATTAAACTAGGAGATACCTTAACGGACTCGTATGGAATTGTTGTGGCAAAACCAAAAGACCAATAATCTTTCCCAATACGACGTAAGGCGTTCTTATGTGCTAGAAGATTAGCACCCGGATCACATTTTTGAATTGACAGCCCGTCAACACGATCGTAGAGGTGAGGATAAATTAAAACCATCATATTTTGTGGCATTGAGATGACCATTTCTGTAAGCTCCGTATGACACCCATGCTGGCACTCTGGATTTATGATTAGTGCATCTCCATACACTTTAAAATTCGTACGCCCGCAGCTAGAAGTCAGTTTACTAAACTGAGTAATATCACTAGGAAAACATGAACCATTCGGTGTAAATGCTCTTCCAGTCACCCCTTGTCCTTTCTTTGCAGTCCCTTCAAATAATCTTTGCTGGAGAATACGGTTAGGAATATCCATGTTACCATCATTCTTTGCAGCAACTCTAATTACGAAGATAACATTTCTCACCATTCTGTCTTGAGCAACAAAATTTTCGCCAAGAAGAACTTCAACTTTTCCATTAGTATCAGCATTCAACTGACTTCCAAAAATTAGGTTCATATGCCTTCTGCTCAAAAGTTGTGTTAGTATCTTCACATTTTAGTGCTGAAAAATCCACAGATGGATCTTTTATATAAAGAGAAATTCCAGAACTGTGAGCAGTTGTTTGTAGTGGCAGTACTTGTGGAATAAGTAGCTTAATCAGTGAGTTAGCTGGCTCCTGTATAACATAATTATGTCTGTTCTTCTCAAAACTTGCATACGGAAGAAATGGTTCCGAATATAGTACTGAATGCATATCCATCACCAGTTTTTGACAACCAACTTTGTTGGCTTCTTCCAGCACATTTGTGTAATTGCAAGACTTTCCTTGTAATAAGCAACAACATCGTGTATGTGCATAATAACTCCAGGAAGATTTGCTGAAAGAAGAGCATAATTCTTACAGTTACAGTTCACCGAATCTAACTTAATGTTAGCATTGTATTCATCACTTTGTGTTAAAAGTCCAGGATCGAACAGAGATGAATGAATGCCATTTGAAACCGAAAGGGCTAGATGTGCAGCTGTCCAACTTATACTTCTTGCTGGCCGCAGTCGAGTATCATTCATGCAAATACCAACGTCTTGACTGAAACCCATGTTGCTTCTTACAAAATCTTTTGCTAAACCTTGCGCCAACGATACTCTCTCAGCGTTTGAGAAAATTCTACCACGAAATCATCCATTGTAATTATCTATACTTATATTTTCTTGAGATAGGTAATCAAGCTCATAGACTGAAGTATGAAACAATGGTCTATAATTTACTGCTCTAGTCGGATATACCACAAAAGACTTCTCAGAAGTTATCTCAACAAGATGAACCTTGTTAGGGTTTACATAAGAGATCATTCGTGCTTTCTCATGAATAATAACTTGATTATTTTCAACCCTATTATTTTCAACCCTATGAAACTGAAATTCGATGACTTACCATTCTCTGACAAATCATGTGATTCATGCAAGACCACCCTGACCTGATTTCCTTCCTTATGAACATGATTTAATTCGTCATTCTCATAAGTTGATTCAATACAGTCCAGGCCAACATAAATAACAGTATTGTTTTCAGTTGAAGAAGAATCCTCTTGAGTCAACGATGAATCAATAAACTCCTGTGAATCATGTGAAACCTTGAGCTGATTTTCATCCTCTTTTTGAGAAACAACGTTTCCTTCGTCCTTCTGCGATGTAGTTTTCGTATTTTCATCAACTGATGCTGCTAGAAGCCTAGAACAACCCCGACACCTTTAGATGACAACAAAACTTCTTGAGTTGTAGACGAGACTTGTTTAACCTGGTTTTCTTCTTCTTCTTTAGGAACAACGTTACGAACAGATGTAGCGGAAACATTCTCAGCACCTTTAGATGACGATGAAGTCTCTTGAACTTCTTTACTGACACGTTTAGCTTTAGCGATAATACCGATTATGGATCGGTTTCTAGATAAGAATCTAGAAACGTTGGTTGTGGTACCAACTAATGTAGAACGATAGTGAGAAGAATGCAATACGTAGATTGTTAGGGATGCTAAGGAAGAAAGAGATGAGAAATAGACGAAATTGATAAAAATATTAAGAAAAGATAAAAGAGAATTCGTGGTAAACGAATATTAAGATTGATAATAGATTGATTACCCTAAGACAAACGTATGCTTGTTTATATAGCCTACTCGTTAACTAAAATAATTAGAATTCTAAATAAAGAGAAATACTAAAAAGGAAATAATATAACTTGTAGGCTAAGGCAGAGATGTCCTACATCAAGTAATTGAAGTAAATATTTACACAAGATCTAATTAATGACTACCCTAAAGTTGCAAATTTGGAGAAATATTAAACTTTTACATCTCAATTTAATCCAGAAGTGAGATCAATGAATGTGTCTTCATCGCAAGGAATTGTAAGACCGCCCATTGGATGGTCAAACCCATACTCTTCCTCTGCTCTGCTTAGAAGTTGTTGGAATGAAGTATTATTCAAGTAAGATATCGGAACTACGAATCTCTTTTTGGATTGAGTCTCACCGGCATAAACTGCTAAATGTCCTTTGGGAATGACGGTCATGTCATCATTTCTTCCTTTTGAAGATGAACGTCGGAGAATCTTTGCAGCTAAACTGAATCCCATCTTGAGAATATATATTAGGAGCAAGACAACTAAGAACAAGGCTTCTTAATTAGAAGGCTAGATGATCAACGAGAGAAAGTGTTAAGAAATATGAACTCTGTAACTTTGGATGTTTTGAGTTATTGAAATGCTTGAGAGAATATATATAGGAGACTAGGATGAGGGAAGTTAATGCGGAAATGAAATGACTGACGAAGAAAGAGTTGTCTTTGAACGAAAGGTGGCCTCTTCATCTTTATCTATGCAGGATTTCACATGGGATTGTTGCCTTGATCGGTGTCAACAACTTGTGGTCGTCATTACTTAATCACAGTTGCACGCAACATATAGAACCCACATATATTAAAGATGAACTTGTAAAACAAAGAGGACTCAAGTACTTGCTGATTAATAACGAATGGACCTCACTCAAATTTGATACTTGACCTATAATTCCAAAGACATCTTGTACTGATAGATCTTTCAAATCTAATTTGTGATTTTTGGGTCTTATACCGAATTTGAGCTCGATTGTTAGGTTGTTGGAACACATAATGGCCTATATGTTGCGAGATAGGTGCCTACACATATAAATGTTTTCACCGATATGGAAAAAGTGGCTAAAAACATTTGATATATTTTCTTTTCTTCAAAGCAATGCCTCCTTACTGTTCTTACATTCTAAATTTGTTTATTTCTATCGATTCATCAATTTCTATGTATAAATGAAACATTGTGTTGCCAACAGATGAGTAGTTACAATTATATTCTGATGTTTCACATATTATGCCCTACGTTTTGAGAGAGCTCTAAGCCTTTAACAACTGTATGTATGTCGTAAATATTGCATGGATAATTTTGTCAAGTAGGACGACATGTTTATCTATCTGTGATAATATTTGTTTGGTGTTTCTGATTTATAAAGGCAGACATCCATTGGTTGTCATATTGAAATTTAAGGGGGCATTGTATAAGTTACTTGTTACTATTGTTTTATAAGACTATAGTCACCTTTAGTCTCTGGTCTCTGGTCACCTTTAGTCTCTGGTCACGGTGTTTTAATAAACTAATTAAAATAGACCACCAATTGTTTAAAACTTTTACGTCGTCTATCTGATGCAAAATTGAGGATGAAACATTTCTGTGACTCCCGAGTTCCGTTGCAGGCTGGAGAAATGTTGGGGAAACATTCACTGTTTAGCATTAGCATTAGTTCCTCATTTAGTAAGTATGCCAGCCTAACAGTTACTTTCTCTTCTCTATATAAGAGTGACTAAATAGTATACTCTGAGTAAAAATGTAAAATCTCTTAAATAATTGAGGTTATCCATTTTATGACGATAACAAGCAGTAGGATTGCGAAGATGAATTTTCTTAATGCCAAGTGCCACGGTATTTTTATTGTTACGCTCCATCAGTTCGGTCGAAATGGATATAATTCGTCTTCAAATGATTCGAATTAAAACAAAATTAGAATTAAAAGAAATTGGTTAGCAACGCCTGTACTAAGTCGCAGATACAGATTCAACTTGTGATGCGCCGTCGTACACTTTGAAGTCAACAATTACAACAATTACTTTTCCGTTCTTACGTTCTTTTTTTTTGTTCTATTAAGTTGAAATTTTTGGATCTTAAAAAAAAATTGACGGGGAAGTTTAAAAACATGATCACTTAATTAGAGTCAGAGATGCGCAAGCAAAGAATATTACCAGTTGATTCACGGAATAAATTATTGTATTTCAACATCATCAATTTGTACAAAAGATTAACATGATCCTATTTTACAAAATTCTGAGAAATTTTCTCCGCACTTGGTTACGAGTCATTTAATTGAGACAAAAGATTGACAAATGTTTCTTCGCTACAAGGAATTGTAACACCTCCCATTGGATAATCAAAACCAAATTCTTCCCCTGCTTGGTTTAAAAGTTCTTGGACGCAACTATGATTCAAAAATGATATTTGAACTACAAATCTCTTCTTGAATTGAGTCTCTCCAACGTAAATTGCAAAATGTCCTTTGGGGATCACCATCTCATCATTCTTTCCTTTGGAAAAAGACCGTCGAAGAATCTTTGAAGTCAAAGAGAAACCCATATCTTCCGCTTTAAGATTAGGAGAAATAGGAACGCTAGTTGAGGATTAAACTTTCTGGGTGGACACTTGATTGATGAACAATGTTGGAGAAAGAGGTTTTAGATACTAAGACTTTGTTGTTTTGATTGTTTGAGTTCTTGAATATGTCTGTATATATAGTGAGATGATAGACAGTTAGAAGAGACCATCAGTTCGGTGAGGTGCCTACCAAAAAGTTAAGGCGGAAATGAGAAGAAGGGAGAAGAAAGATGTGTGCCTGTGGTGGGCTCTTAGAGCATCTATATATATACTATCACATGGTTTGCCTCCTCAATACTTAAGTTGATTGCTTGTTTGTTTATTACTTGCAGGATTACAAGAATTAGTGGTATACATTTACAAGCATACAAAGAAGTATGACCACTCATCCCTACCATTACGAAAGATATCTAACATGAGCTGGACAAAGCAATCTGGTTATCAGTAGACTTCAGTTTCTAACACTACATCTGTCAAATGAATCTTATAGGGAGATCTCTAAGCAGATTGAATTTTTTCTGCTAGGTTGTTGGAACACATAATGGCCTAGTTGGCTACAACTTGAAAGCTGAAGATCTTAATAGTATGTATTTCGTTACTGATAACGACACCACTAACAACTTTTAGCAATAGTTAACGGGCGATTAATATTATACAGAAACCCTGAACAGTTTATATATATATATATATATATATATATATATATATATGTATATATGTATATATATAAGTGAGATTACTACAAGAATGACCTGATTTTATCTCATTCAATTCTAGCAGTACCAATGTTCTGTTGAAGTTTAGTCTTGTACAAGTAGCGAATGTGAAGACCATGTTGTCTCATGATTTTGCTATCCTAAAGTGCTTTACACAATTGCAGGTTTATTTTATAGGTCAAACTGTGACGACGTTCTTAGAAGTAACGACGTATGAGTAGACAAAAACATATTGGAACTACAAATCTCTTCATGAATCGAGGTAACCCAATACAAACTGTGAAATTCCCTTGGGGGCCGATAGCACATAATCAGTCCTACAATGGTTTTTATAGAATCTTTTGCAAGTAATAGCTGAAACCCATATATATTGCTTAAAATTATTTTAAGCTTTATGCAGCGAAACTGAGGACACATGGTTTTGTTTCCTCACTAATCAGATCGATTTTCTCTCTAAGATGTAAAACAAGTTGTATCATGTGGTTCAATACTAAGATGCCCTACCATTGGTGAGAGAGACCTTACAACCATTTGTTCCATATCTATCATACACAAACTCAGTCAAGGGTCCGTCCATTAGCTTGTCTTCTTGAGATTATTGGTCTAAAATTGGTGGTTTGGAATTAAAAGAAAATAGGTTGTCTTCCATTTAATTATTTTAGAATTTACGTTGATCGTACTTGTTTGGTTAGCAACACCAACATGGTATGATGCTACTTTTGAAACCTTCTAGTCACAGTTTTTCGATCATCTTGTTTTACCACGGTTATAAAAGAAGAAAACCATCATCTGAAATCAGTACCACTCATGGAACTTAGAAGTACTAGTTGCGTTAATTTAGTCTTAAGTTACTTGAAATTTTGAGACTTTGGTTATCCAATTTTGGCTATGACTTGTCCTAGATTTTGTATTTCATTAGATTAATTTTGACTTGTTAATTTCCCATGTTAGGGTACGCAGCTCTGTTCTCAACATACTGCTTTCGAAAATTTCACAACGACTAAGTAGTATACACTCTTAAAAGCTGTGAATGTCTTAGGAAACTCTGTTTCTAGCGTTAATGAACAAGATCAAACAGAGAGTAAATTTTGAAAGACGGGACTTGAGAGAAGCTAATTACTTGTATAAAAAGATAGAGAGTACTTTTTTTTTTCAGTGGGCGTTTGGGAGACAAGGTTTAATTTCAACTCCACAACTATGTCAATTACAAGCAAGATATAGGGAAATTCTTCCCTTCAAAAAATCTAGTCAATTACAACTATGTCAATTACAAAAAATCTTAATTTGATCGAGCAAATTGGCTAACTACTCTTTAGTTAGTTATCTAGTTAGTTTTTTTTATGTGTCATTTAATTCTACGATGTTTTCTTCATTTCATTAGCTGCTCAAACGAGAAGTAAGATCAATGAACATCTCTTCGTTGCATGGAATTGTAAGACCACCGGTTGGATGATTAAATCCAAATTCTTCTTCGGCTTTATGTACAAATCTTGGAAACTAGGATGGTTCAAGTATGAAATTGGAACCAAATATCGTTTTTCATATTCTCCTACATAAACGGCTAAGTACCCTTTAAGTACATTCGATGTTGGTGATGCAACAGAAAGAGATTTACAGAAAACTTTAGCAGGTAAGCGAAGTCCTCCCATTGCTTCAAGGAATGTATTTACTTCTTGAAAATTAAAGCCTTGAAATAGTTTCTATCTATCTTTTCTTGGATATGAAGACAAGATATACTGATAAAGGAAAGGTTTCCTACTATTGGATGTATGATCAAAATCTCGCAGCAATAATGCCTCAGCGAAATTAACAACAACACAACACAACAGCGTCGGAGAACAATTTCAGAAATGATATAATAAATGACGTCAGCTAGAATCATGAGAAAGATGTGAGAGTCCTGCGAAAATTAGAGAGTTTGCGAGATTAATATTTGTGAGGTTGCGAGAATGTCGCAAACCATATCCGAAAATAAAGGATAAATTAGTTGTCATCCACTATGTATTTTCCTATAAATAGTCATTCAGTTGTAAAGGAAAGGGGGAGATCTTTTTCTAATTGAAAAACAAGTAAAGAGGAGAGAGAAAATCTAGAGTAGTGGTGGTTCTTGATTCCTTTATCTTTTCTTGTAAGATTGTTCAAAGCTTGATCAATAAAATTAAGATTGTTCATCTAAAATGAGTTGAATGTTAATGAAATCTTGTGAGGGGTGTAGTGTAGGATTTCCTGCAACTACATTATGGCGCTAGAAACATGGAACGATTAAAGATTGAAGATTATTCTAGAAAAAATTGAAGATTAATATTGAGATTTGTGAAGATTTGGAGTGATTGATTAAGAATTTTACATAATCTCTTGTAATTCATTAATATTGAAGAGATGGATAGAAGAAGAAGAAATACATCAGAACTACCAACTACTGTTAGAAGAAGTAAGAGAATTTGCTGGAAGAGAAAGAAGTGAAATGGGAGAATCAACTAGAATGAGAAATAATGGAGAAATTCGAATTCAACCACCAGTTCAACAAACACTAATACAAAGAAGGAACACAGATTATGATAGGGTGAGTATACACACTTGGCAATCAAATTCAGCAGAAGAAGTAGAAGAAGAGCAACAAACCAGGAATCACAGACAGGTAGAGAGAAATCAAGAAGCAGATGAAGGAATAATTCATGGAGATGAGGAAATTGGAACGTTAGAAACGTTGAGACTAAGAATACACGAAGAAAGAAGAGCTGAGACAGAAGAACGTGCGAATTTAACAAGGCAAAATCACGAATTGAGGATGGAAAATATGAGACTACAGAGTAGAAGATCAAGAAGTATTACAAAATCATATTCCAGATCGACTAGAAGAGAAATGAGGCGAAACTCACCCACAATTAATGCTGGAAACAATATTCAAGAAGAAATATCAAATCCTAATGAATAAAATCGCGAAAATGGAGAAAGAACTGATGATCGTTACGTCCCACAAAATGAAACTTTTGATGATAGGAAAAGTGGTAGAAATCATGAGAATGGACAACTTCAGGGGAAAAATGATCAAGATGGCGAAGGAAATCAAGAGGAAGGAAGAAGAATTTTACATGAAAGAGAAACTCAAAGAAATCAACAAACGATTGAAGAAGAAATTGAAAGACGTTATGCTGAACAAGCACGTTTAACTTGCGAACGTGAAAGATTGAGGCGGAAATAGAAGAACAAGAGCTTCGGGAAACAATTCGCCAGAACAATCATGACAACCGAGAAAGAAGACGAGCACAAAATCGAAATAACGGTAATATCAATGAAGAGTATAATAGAATACAGAGGATGGCTGAAAGACAGCGAATGAAATTAATAAGAAATGAACAAAATCATGAAGGGGAAAATGAGAGACATCATTATATGCGAATTCAAGATAGAGATGAAGAAGAGACTCGCAGAAGAAGACGACATGAGGATAATGAAGAAGAAATGCAAAATTTCGCGAGAGAAGAAAGACATGAACGCAGAAGAAGGGAGGCGAAATTAAAAAGACCAATGGATCAAAATTCAAGTGTAAATAAACAAATCTTGAAAGAGTTAGAAGAAATGAGAGGAATGCTAAATAATAGAGGAGAACTAGGCAGAAGACAATTGGATGAAGCTATAGAAGAAGCTGCGAAAAATCCATTTACAAGGGAAGTACAACTAGGAGGAATACCTCTGAAATGCAATTTGCACGCATTAACCAGCATTTTTGATGGAACAACTTGTGCAATTCAACACATTAAAGCTTATGTGAGGTGTATGCTACAATGGGAAAATCATGATGTCGTATTATGCAAGTATTTTGCATCCATCTTAACAGGGGAAGCGTTAAAATGGTTCGAAGGTCTACCAAAGAATACAATAACATCCTTCAATCATTTGCAGACTACATTCCTGGGGGCATATATAAGTAATAATTCTTCGCGACCTGGTATTGAAGACGTGTTTGGATTAAAACAAAGGATTGGCGAAAGTTTGAAGCACCTAACTAAAAGATAGAGGACTATGTGTAGCGAAATGGATGGACATGTAGATGAGAGATATTTTATCTTATCATTCATCAATGCTATGTTTGCAACCAACCTATTGTATATCCAGATTTTCAAAGTCAAGAATACGATCACAATGACTGAATTGCGAGAACTTCAAGAAGAATATATTTCTCTAGAGGAAAGGCAAAGTGAAATGGAATCATACCCAGTTGTGAATACCAGTTCACAAACAGCGAATGCAAGCTTATTACCCAAGTTAATAAACACAGTGGCGAATATTTCGCAAGTACAACAAGAAAAGGTGACAAGTAATAATCAACAAAAACTGGTGGCTATGGGAAGCCGAGATCAAGAGGAGTATGAAGGAGAAATAAATTTCTACAATCGTAGTGGAAATAACAAGATTCAAATACTCGATCATCCACAAGAAACTTATGGAGGTCAAAGACAAAATTATAATAGAGGACAAGGAGGTCACAAGGTAGTATGGGAAGAAATCAAAATGCCACCTCTAAACGCAAGTGTGGAGAAAATATGGGAAGCTATAATTTTGATGGAGAATATACCAACACCATGGAGCATGGGAACGGAACCACCTCTAAACCACAGAAGTCATGAGTTTTATTCTTATCATCATTTGCATGGACATACTACAAATGATTGAAGAAATGTAAAAAGAATTATTCTGAGAATGATAGATCAAGGAAAACTAAACCACTTTTTGGTAGGGCACCCACAATCTCAACCATTGCCACCACCACCAGAACATCACAAAGCAAACACGATGAAAAAGAAGGAAACATTCTTCATATAAGTTGGTGCAAAAGCAAAGAATCTATTCTGTCACTCTATCGTACATTCATACAAGACAATTGAAGATTTTCATGACAATGTTTTGAGTAGAGTGTTCGCAAGAGATAACGATGGAAGAGAAATTATGAATATTGCGAAAATCTCGCCACTAGAGGAATGACAAAAACAGGTTATTTCTTTTACCGCAGAAGAGATTCCCGAAGGTGAAGAGGTACATGATCCATTGGTAGTAAAGTTAGAAATTAACCCAAAACCGAAAGAAGATGAGGATGATGAAACTGAAGATTCATGGGAAATTAATAGGATTCTAATCGATACTGGAAGCTCTGTGAACATCTTATTTTATCATACTTATAAAACTATGGGAGGAAGTGATAGACACATTTATGTGTCTAATATATCTCATTTGTATATACTGTTAGTACCCGTTTTTGTACTTATTATGGTGTTTAATTTATTTATAGGTGTGTTTTTGGAAAAATAAGGTTTTGCGGCGAAATTGGCTAAAAATGCGGCGTTTGGAGCTCCGTTGACGGTGTACCGGAAGCGCCCCAGAAGTGTACCGGAAATGTCCCGGAGGAACCCCGAAAAAGTGCGGAAAATATCCCAGAAGAATTGCTAAAGGCACCCCATGGCTATTTACACCCCAAAAAAGGATGTTTCCACCCCAGTTGCTAAAGGGACACCCAACAGTGGTTAGGGGGACACCATCTTTAAAATTCAAAATTTGGATTTGGCGGGAACTTTCCTTCACAACTGCATGAATTTTCAATTCAATTTTTGGACGTGTTTTGTGAAGATTCAATACCCAGAATCAGTTGGGATTAACTTGATAGATCTAAATAGGACTAGTGTAAGCAATTTGATCGAGCAAAATGGGCCAAATAAGCCGTGGGAGGAAATCAAAGTTAAACAGGGGAAGATATTATCGGGTGCACTGTGAGCTAAATTTGGAAAGTTTGTGGACAAACAGGGGAAGATATCTTCTCTTATAAAGTTTGTATGTGGCTTATGGAAGTATTACAACTCATTTGCGCAGGCAGAAGAGGTGGAAAAGATCGTATCTTGGCTGACAGTGAAGAAAATGAAAAAAAAAATATTTTCCCGGGTAAATGAGAATTATGTGGAGTTATTGTGAGTGATTCGTTGCTCCTGTTATGTATAAATAGCATCCTAGGGTCTCATAGGAGCTGGATCAAGAGTTTGGGGTCGAGCCAGAGCCGAGAGGAGCGAGAAATCGGGACTTGCAGGATTGTTCACCTGCTGCTGCTGAAGAAGAAGGAGGAGCTCAAGAACACGAAGAACGGACGGCCAAAAACCGTCGTTTTTCAACAGTTACAGCAGCAGTGGAGAAGTGTCGCAGTTTATCTGCAGTTTTCTGGTATCGTTTCTTTCTGGACGTGTTTTGTGAGTCTCAGAACCGTTGTTTTATGACTTTTGACTCTTTTAATCATACTTTGAGCATCAAATATATATTTTGAGAACATGATTATTATGATTAGCTAAACCCCAACAATGGGATGATGGAGGAAGCCGTTCTTTACGCATATGATAATTATATTAATTCTTTTTTTGACTACTTGCACTTTTTATTAATCGATTTATGATTTTTCTTAATTGGTTGTGATATCGTATGATGATGTATGCTTGGTCGTAGTGCTTTTGATGCGTCATGCTAGTGATATACAATAAATATTCTAAAAATCTACCTTCGCAAGAATGAGAGTCCTTATGATTTGAGCTATAATTGTTTCGAATAAATATATGAATTGTGTGAATGATTAATGGTGGAATCCTGTGTCCTAGTGTCTCTTGATTATGTGACAAATATTGTGTATATATTTTTGTTTTAAAAATATTTTCAAGTCCGAGCAACGAGTTCTTATTTACCGCAAAATTAATACTCCAACAAAAATGGCGCCGCCGACGCGGACTTGTTTATAGATTTGTTTTTAGGTTTATTTTTATTTTTTTTTACTATTATTTGTTCCTTTTTACGTTTCTTTTTGTGTCTTTGATTTACAGGTTCGAAGTGGAATACTAAGGACTTGGGAACAAAAATCTTAAAGCTTAAAGCTAAAAGCTAAAAGAGAAGAAAAAAAAGACATAATTTTTTTTAGGATTTAATTTTTTTTACTATTAATTTTTTGTATATAGCTTTTATTTATTTTTTTTAGAATTTGTAAATAGGCTTTATTTTTCATAATTTTTGTAATTTTTGGACTTTTTATTTGGACTTTATTCTGGACTTTTAGACATTTTTTTATTTTTATTTTTTTAACCCTACGGAAGGGTATTATTAATTAAAAAAAATTATATATAAATTGTGTGCAGGGAAGGACGACGATTATTATATCGTCTCGGCCCCTCGGGTTCGTACATGACATAGGAGTCGTGGCCCGAGTCGACTTCAACGGTTCATCCCCCGTCTGGTACGGGAGGTAAGTCCATCGAAACACTCGCGAATCTCCTGTAAGCGAGTTACTGTATTCCTTAAGGTGATTCATTGATTGAGGACGAATTTGGACTGTTTTTAAATTCCTAGTAAAGGGCAAGGCCTGGCCAATACAAGATAAGGGTTCGGATTTCATCACCGCTCCCTTCTTGCCCGCCTTAGGTAAACGAAACCTAACGCGAACCCAAGATTAAAATTTGATTAGAACGAGACCGATAGGGTAATGAGCTTAGTAGGAAAGTCGTTCGAAAAATATTGGTTACTCTTTTAGCATACTTCGAAGTTCATGATGGTTTCTGTGAGTTGAATGCGTGACTGCGCCGCCTTGTGATAGTGGTGAGGCCTTGGGTATCAAAGCTCCACTGAGCTTCCCTCGCCTCGATTCAACTTACATTAGCCCGGATTGATTCCAGAGGGGTGTGCTCAAATTGTAGCGAATTCCTTTTCGAAGGAATAGAAGTTGGTCTAGAAAACAATCTAAGTGGAGCCATCATGCTTTTTGTTTGCTAGAAAACTTTAGGTTTGTTTTGGTGGAGTCGAGTCGGCCTTGTTTGTGGTTGTGTAGAATTCCCTTGCAATTAAGAATGTCGAACTGGTATGATAGAAGCCAATACAATGAGTACCGACCTGAATCTGAATATGGACATCATCAGTTTTATGACCATGGTGGGAATAGTAGTTGGGAACGCCAACCTTTTCAAGGTTATGGTTCATACCATAGTGAGCCCAATTAGTATCCACACACGAATTGGTCTTACGAGCAAGAAAATCAGGAATATTATAGTACTAGTCATGCGTTTTTGGAAAATTACTTAAAAACTAGTCCTGATTATGACATTTCTAAACCTGTTCAATCTCTAGAAGAAACCTACCAACAAGTTCGAAGGGAGTATGAACGTGCAGTTAGTTCAAGAGAAGAGAGTACACAACGGTCTAAGATATTCAATGAGACTTGTGAATGTATAAGTGTTACGCTCAGTGAAATTCAAGCACGTTTAGAGGCAGAAAATGAACAGTTAGCTAATGCTGCTCGAAATAATCTAAATTTCCAAAATAGTGTTTCCAATTCTACCCTTGATATCAATAGTGAATATTTGCCCAATCTAGAGGACGAGGTTAGAATAAAAGACACTACTTTAGATGAGGTTCATGATGATTATGATGAAGATAATATTGATGAAGAATCATACATTTGTAGGCATAGTGATCTAGAACTAGTTACTCCATTTGAGCTTCATAATGATAATATTATTTCTGGTTCAAATCCCAATAATTTTAATGATTATTCACCTATTCAAAAGGATGTGGATCTGACTAGAGATACCACCGTTTTAGACGATGTAGTTCATGATCCTTTAGCCTACAGAGTATTGTACAATCCATTATTTGATGAACTTATTAATGGATCGGAGGAAGTAACTTTGATTAACACCTTAGTTAATGAGATTTTATTAGAAACTTTCTCTTATAATCCTTTATATGATGATGGTTTAGAGGAACCGGTTTATCTTGATAATTCTGTTTTCGAGTCGAACGATTTGGAAACAGTAGTCTTAGATGAACTCGTAGAGATTAGTGAGGATGAACCTGACTTAAAAGAATCAATTGCCCATTTTCAGGAATCTGATGACCTAGAAATTAGGGAGATTGTGACCAGTCTATCTAGAGACGCCTAAAACTCTAAGTTTGGGGGTGATTATCGTTCTCCGTGTGCTTTAACTCTTAAAAAGGTCCCTCACTTGGGACTTGACATCAATGCCTCGACCATTCTAAAAGATTATCTTCATACACGTTTTCCTGAATCTAATGGTGTCCATAAGGAAATTCAGTCGTTAGAAACCCATCCTCTGGTTGATGTGGTTTACCCAGGCTATGATTCCAAGATCGATTTTTTTTCCCACCAAAAACTTTTCTACCAATTGTGGGAACATATGAGTTTAAAATGTGTCAATTTTTACGTTTTGAGACTAAACCTAATTATTTTAGGAGATTAGGGTCGACACATCTGTTTAAGGAAGACTATCACTCTCTGGCTTGTGGCACTCTCCTTTTGTCAGCTCTTTTTGGTTTTGAAGACCCACAGTTATTCTAATTACTGTTATACGGTTCGAGTTGACTAAACCTTTCCTAAGTCTGGCTGAAGACTTTAAACTTAGCACTTCTTGGGAGGTAACCCAATATTCATGCGACACGGTAATATCTTTCCTTATCTCTTTTGGTTCATTGGTAACAGTTTCTCCTTGTTCATATTTTTAATTTTATCTTTAGAACATTGAGGACAATGTTAGGTTTAAGTTTGGGGGTATGGGAGAAACTTTTTAGTTGCATAATAAATAAACTCCAGAGCCTAGAAATTTATGCTTATTTAGGATGGCACTAACCAATCTAAGTGGATGGAAGCATTTTGGTTTTAGGAATTGAGGGACCAATCTGACTAGATGGAAACATCTAAAGAGTATATTCATAAAAGCACAGAGCTCAGGTGTTAGAAATAACATGATAGTTTCGCCATATCTCGTTGAGTCCTTTTCATTTCTGTTTCTATTTTTATTTTTTAAACTATGTTTCTCTAGGTTTAGGTGGGGCTCACGATTCAAGTTGTTACCACTGCTAGGGTAAAATAGAGTGACTGAGTATTGAAAAAAAAAAAAAAAGGTTTTAGACCAGACCATTTGACCAAACGGAATAAAATTCAATAAAGTCGGCCACTAGAACCCTTGTATATGCCAGTTGTGTTGACCTAGAGTTAGGATTATCGAACACTGGTTCCCTTGTATATTCCAGTGATTTGATATTAGTCAAACTATCTCAGTCATTTAGGATAGGTTTATTTTGGCAGTGGCCTTCAGACAGATATGAGAAACATCGTTCACCTAGTTAACATCAAAACCATCTATATTTTTTCTATATCCATCTCTTAATCTATCCATATGATTAGTCTGACTCCGAGTATGATGTCCATCGTGAAACTATCTTAGTAGAGCTCTGTCACTTATATGAATTTTAGTATAATTGGGTGCAAACTCGTATACAACAATTGGAATTTCGCATCAGGGTACTTCCTCCTGTAATTAATAAGTATTCCAACCAAGGAGGTTCTTTAGTGCTTTCCAAGATTTTGCGTAGATAGTTAGGGTCTGGAGTAATGATTTTGTGGGTATATCTCTGGTAAGCCCTCCCGAGAGTATAACTCGGCCACTAGGGCCACCTAGGGGTTTAAAGGCTTATTGCATATGCTAAATGCAATCGATGATGCCTGCGAAAGTGAGTTAGGATTTTATTTTGTAGTTTTAATTTGCTCGGGACTAGCAAATAATAAGTTTGGGGGTATTTGATAGACGCATTTATGTGTCTAATATATCTCATTTGTATATACTGTTAGTGCCCGTTTTTGTACTTATTATGGTGTTTTATTTATTTATAGGTGTTTTTGGAAAAATAAGGTTTTGCGGCGAAATTGGCTAAAAATGCGGCGTTTGGAGCTCCGTTGACGGTGTACCGGAAGCGCCCCAGAAGTGTACCGGAAGTACCCCGGAAATGTCCCGGAGGAACCCCGAAAAAGTGCGGAAAATATCCCAGAAGAATTGCTAAAGGCACCCCATGGCTATTTACACCCCAAAAAGGATGTTTCCACCCCAGTTTCTAAAGGGACACCCAACAGTGGTTAGGGGGACACCATCTTTAAAATTCAAAATTTGAATTTGGCGGGAACTTTTCTTCACAACTGCATGAATTTTCAATTCAATTTTTGGACGTGTTTTGTGAAGATTCAATACCCAGAATCAGTTGGGATTAACTTGATAGATCTAAACAGGGCTAGTGTAAGCAATTTGATCGAGCAAAATAGGCCAAATAAGCCGTGGGAGGAAATCAAAGTTAAACGGGGGAAGATATTATCGGGTGCACTGTGAGCTAAATTTGGAAAGTTTGTGGACAAACAGGGGAAGATATCTTCTCTTATAAAGTTTGTATGCGGCTTATGGAAGTATTACAACTCATTTGCGCGGGCAGAAGAGGTGGAAAAGATCATATCTTGGCTGATAGTGAAGAAAATGAAAAAAAATATTTTCCCGAGTAAATGAGAATTATGTGGAGTTATTGTGAGTGATTCGTTGCTCCTGTTATGTATAAATAGCATCCTAGGGTCTCGTAGGAGCTGGATCAAGAGTTTGGGGTCGAGCCAGAGCCGAAAGGAGCGAGAAATCGGGACTTGCAGGATTGTTCACCTGCTGCTGCTGAAGAAGAAGGAGGAGCTCAAGAACACGAAGAACGGACGGCCAAAGACCGTCGTTTTTCAACAGTTACAGCAGCAGTGGAGAAGTGTCGCAGTTTATCTGCAGTTTTCTGGTATCGTTTCTTTCTGGACGTGTTTTGTGAGTCTCAGAACCACTGTTTTATGACTTTTGACTCTTTTAATCATACTTTGAGCATCAAATATATATTTTGAGAACATGATTATTATGATTAGCTAAACCCCAACACTGGGATGATGGAGGAAGCCGTTCTTTACGCATATGATAATTATATTAATTCTTTTTTTGACTAATTGCACTTTTTATTAATCGATTTATGATTTTTCTTAATTGGTTGTGATATCGTATGTTGATGTATGCTTGGTCGTAGTGCTTTTGATGCGTCATGCTAGTGATATACAATAAATATTCTAAAAATCTACCTTGGCAAGAATGAGAGTCCTTATGATTTGAGCTATAATTGTTTCGAATAAATATATGAATTGTGTGAATGATTAATGGTGGAATCCTGTGTCCTAGTGTCTCTTGATCCTGTGACAAATATTGTGTATATATTTTTGTTTTAAAAATCTTTTCAAGTCCGAGCAACGAATTCTTATTTACTGCAAAATTAATACTCCAACAGGAAGAGATAATGATCTTATACCATCAACATATAAGATATATGGTTTTAATGGTACTGCCAACAAGCCCAAAGGGGAGATTACTATGTGAATTCCATTGAAGGGAATATCTTCTGAAATCCTATTCTGTGTCGTTGATGTAGAATCACCCTACAATGCATTAATTGGTCGACCTTGGCTACATGGGATCCTAGGTGTAGCTTCAACTTCCCACCAGTGCATCAAATTCCCTCATCCCAGCGATGTAGGAATCATAAAGGGAGATTGGGTTGAAGGAAAGAGATGTCACGAAACTGAGATAGAATCTTGCGAAGGGAGAGCAAACAAGAAGGAAAATTGGCGACACAAAATCAAAGAGACACAAATAAGTGAGAGGTTGATGGTGGATGCAATCTAAAGAAAAGAAGAAGAGATGTTGCGAAACTAATGCTAGACCAGAATGAAAAATGACGAAAAAATAGTGACACAAAATAACAAAGAAGCTGAGGATAACAAAGGTAATGTATGAATGATTGATTTGTTGCGACACTCTCGCAATAAATAAAATTCTCAAAAGTACATTTTATTGAATGACAAAATTGAGATTGTGAAATGCAAATACAATATGATGATGTGCAAGAATTTCGCAAAAATAATGAATTCTACAAAAAAACAATCAGAGAACAATGATAAAAGAGAAAGGGGCGAACCTTTATGGCGTACACCCTAGTTCGCGAATACAATTTCGCAAGAGGCAAATGTAAGACCTAAAGTACGCCATATAAGGGGGCACCTGTTACATGGCTCGGGGAAAGGCTACATCGCCACCGGAACCTAAGTCATGGAGATTTTGGGTCAACAAAGCCCATCCGGGAGAGGCACCTTGGATTCTCAGCTTAAGCATATGACTTAGGTTGGGCAACTAAGGTAATAAGGATTCTCCCAAGGAGTGCAGAATCTGATCAAGGCGCCAAGGTACACTGTTGAGTCAAGAGTGCCAGGGGCGTTTGAAGCGTACCTTGCCATTATTGACAAGTCTTGCCTTATACTGCACTCGGCCCAAAGAAAACCCCACTTAGGGTGCAGTCTCGTAACCATAAGCCCTATAGGTAAAAGGGATAAGAGGCTGCGAAAATAACTGGTTGTTGTTAAGACTGGATGGGAGGAGCTAACCTTGTATGGTAGAAGTACGCCTCCTTGAAGGGGCAACCAGGGGGAAAATAAGGGCGGAACCCTCCATTAGGGAGATGATAAGTGTCTTAAGACGCAAATGTCATGAGGCTTTTTACTCGCAAAGGTATTAAGGCTTGTCATATTTGTGCAACAATCCTGAAGAGGCAATAATACAAAAGAAAAAGATAAGACGAGATCAATGGGTTTTCGCATGAAAGTGCGAAGACGTCCTGCGATTTCGTCACAAGACGACAATGTCATGGGGCTTTATTTTCGCAAGAATATTTAGGCTTCTTATATTATCGCAACATTCCTGAAAAGGCCATAATACAAAATAAAAAGTTAAGGCAAGATCAAATGGGTTTTTGCATGAAAGTGCAAGAACGTCCTGCGATTTTATCGCAATGACAAGAGGTGGCATAATAAGACCTTTAATTAGGAATGCAAAATAAGACCACACATGAATGAGATTTTGAAAAGAATCGAAATTCACTTCGCATAAGATTGCGAAATTATAAATAAACAACTGCGAAGTTGAGGCACAAAACAGGAAAGATTTGCAAAGTCTCTCATTTGGATACAAATAACAGAGGCAAGTATGGGAATGAATGAAATTAGAAAATGTTATTTGTCTCCACATGATAGATTTACGCAAAAATTAAAAAAAATTAATGATTACATTGATTAACCATATTGCAAGGAAGAATTGTTTTATTGAATGCAGGTCAAGACGAAAGAAACTCATATATTAAAGAATATGGAAAACCAATAGAATTTGCAAATATACAGAAAACGGGAATAAATGTACAAGTATTACAGAAGATTGAAGAAAGAAACAAAAATTACTTCTTAGTTGATCCTTCATCATCTTCATCAGACTTGTCCCCTTCTTCGTCTGCATCAGCACTTTCATCACCATCAGAACCTTCATCACTATCAGATTTTTCACCATCATCTTCATTATCAGAAATAATCAGACTGAGAATGTTCTGCGGGATCTCCTCTAAGAGACAAGGATAATCAGAATGAGGAATACTATGGTCATCACAAACCATTTGAATAGTTTGATTGCGAAAATGCATAGCATCATTCTTAAAATTCGCAACAGTGATCTTGATTTGATTCTTTAATCTAGAATACTTTTCGTTGCGAGAAGAAAGATTCTTTGCGAGTTCCACATTTTCAGCTTCAAGTTCCTCAATCCTTTTGCGATATCTACTTTCAGAATCTGCGAGCAAAAGGCAATCAATTAATAACTTGATGAAAATTCATAAGAAACAAAAGATTAGTATTGGAGAACAGTTAATAACCTTCTCTGTCAGAAATCATATCTCTAATCAACGCTATATGCTCAACTTGGAGACTAACGTTTACACCTAAATCGTTTTTGGCATCATCTAAGATTTTTGCATCCCAAGAGAATTCATCCTCATTACTTATAAGAATACGAGAACGAATTTGGGTTTCTCTATCACAGAGCTCGGTATTCTTGCGGTTAGCTTCATCTCGTTCAAGTTGAACTTCAAGAAGAGACTCTTGGAATTTCGCCAAAGCCTTAGCACCTTGATCAGAGATGCGATCCTTATCATCTATGAGACTACTAATTTTGGTTCTCAGCTCATTGATTTTCTCTTTAGAATTAAGAAAGAGACGCATAAATCGGTTGGCTAAGCCTAAACTAGATATATGGTCAATTTCTAAGAGGCGAAATTTGGATCTTAGTTCATTCAAGGAAAGAGATAAAATTTTATCATTTGAGAAACTATTTAAAGATTTATTAAGACGCTCAAGAAGGGTATCATTATCCACGGCATTCGGAAATTAACGAAGAAGGGTAGCTTCATCAAAAAGACCATAAATGTCTGCAAAAAGGATCAATTAAATAAGATAAAACAACAACATGAATAAATGAAAGGAAAGGAGAAAATAAACATACCATAGAGTTGATTATTAGCTTGCTGAAGACTAAAGATTTTGTTCTTATACGAAGAAGAAACAATTTCTAGTTGTATGTTTTTCTCGCGAAGACATTTGACTTCAGTTTCCAATTACTCATTCTTTGTGCGAGATTGAAGATTCTTCTTTCTAAGATTTTCACATCTCCTCTCTAAATTGAGGCAACAGCGAAAGAAGCTTTTCCAGCCTGCGAGAAAATATAAAAAGTATTAAAATAGAAAGAGATTTTAAATTACAATAATGAAAAAATAAAAGGATAAAGCATGCCAGATTATTGAGAGAATGCAAGAAATCGGGAGTCACTGATCTAGAAACTCCGCGAAGAGAACTATCACCATCCAGCAAAGGAACATCACAAATTGTAGCGAGAGCTTTACAGGTGTTAGCAAATTGATTATCTCCCATTGCTTGCAAAGAATCAGAAAAGAGGCCAGAGAGCTTAGCCATAGAAGATTCAGATGGAGAATCTTCATTTGCAGCATGGTCATCATTATCCTCATCATCCTCATCATTCTCGGAGTTTTCATGAGAAGGAGTATTTGAAGGAGAGTAAGAAAATACTTTTCTTTTCTTTGAAGGAGGAGCAGTTGGTTTTTCCCTGCGAAGAGCACCTTTGCCTTTATCACCAATCTTCGCAACATTGGCAGACTCTTCTATTTCAGCAATAATCTTCACACAACATATAGAAATAAGAAATAGAGGCAACAATATATTGTTTAAAATCATAAGAGAATATTTCTTACCTCATCTGTGTATGAGCGAAGAGCTAACAGGGTACTAGCTTTCCCAGTCCTGTTATAACTATCTTTCAGTTTTTGGATCTGCAGAATATCGCAAGAGTCAGCGAACAAAAGAATAAAGACAAATAAAGAAATATAAATTGATCTAAATTGGAAGAAACATACCTCTTTATCCTTCTTGGGCCAAGAGAAAACCCAAGGTTGATAAGCAGCGAGATTCGCAGGAAGAACATTTGACCCAGCAATGTAAGCTCCTTTTAACATTAAAGGAAAAACACACCATTTATCATCTTTGGATTGGCGAGGAGTTGTGTTCTTACCAAAATGCCAGTAAATGTCTTACATGAGAATTTTAGCTTCATCAATGTTATCTTTCCTTTTTAAGCGAATACCCCAGCGAGTATTCTCTTTCTTCTTGGAGATCAGTTCATAGTTCTCAAAGAAACTCGCTATTGTGTATTTCCCAGCAATTATCTCCAGGTCTGCGAATTTAAGATCCCTAAGTTCTTTGGAGTACAGAGATCCTTTACCAGCACCACGGTTAGCGAACTCTAGCATCAGACGGATGCAGTTCCCACTCAGTTGGAAAATAGCTCGCAAAAATCTCGAGTGAGCGAGAATTTCATAGAATAGAGGAATATCTGGGTCATAAAGAGGAATGGGGAGACCTGCGAGAATCTGACCTAGCGAAATTATGATTGATTGATCATCACAATATTGATCAGAGAAAAGTTTGACAGAAAGAATTGACTTGGCACTTTCACCAAGAATGGTAGAAAGTGTGAAACCTTTCTCAGCAAGATCTTTTTGGACGTCTTTTAAATTCTTCTCATGTCTATGACCACTTGGAGGCATATTTAAGTATAAAGTATGGGAATGAATAAAAAGTAAGAATATTGAGGAGGGAAAAATTACAGTAGAAGAACTTGCAGAAGAACAACAGAGTTGCAGAGATGAGAGAATAAAAAGAGAAGAGAAAGTAAAAAGAAAGTGGAAAGAAGAGTATATAGAGGAGATTTTTTACTCGAAGAAATAAACACCATTAAGACGAAAAGGCGTGAGCGGTTGAAAAGCAGCGGTTACAGAAGACGTGTCAAGAAACAGATTGAAGAAAGAATACGTGTGATAAATGCAGAATATGAAGAGATGAACAGCTTCGGCATTTCTCACATCATTCTCTACTTTACAGAGAAGATATGAGAAGAGGCAAGATGTAGGATCAGAATCTCGCAGCAATAATGCCTAAGTGAAATTAACAACAACACAACAACGTCGCAGAACAATTTCAGAAATGATATAATAAACGACGTCAGCTAGAATCATGAGAAAGATGTGAGAGTCCTGCGAAAATTAGAGAGTTTGCGAGATTAATATTTGTGAGATGCGAGAATGTCGCAAACCATATCCGAAAATAAAGGATAGATTAGCTGTCATCAACTATGTATTTTCCTATAAATAGTCATTCAGTTGTAAAGGAAAGGGGAAGATCTTTTTCTAATTGAAAAACAAGTAAAGAGGAGAGAGAAAATCTAGAGTAGTAGTGGTTCTTGATTCCTTTATCTTTTCTTGTAAGATTGTTCAAAGATTCATCAATAAAATTAAGATTGTTCATCTAAAATGAGTTGAATGTTAATGAAATCTTGTGAGGATGTGGTGTAGGATTTCCTGCAACTACATTGGATGCGAAGAATTGAGGTGAATTGCAAAATCTTCCAGGCACGTAGCAAGTATCTATAGAGAGGGAGAGAGGGACACAATATTTTGGCATTGATCAAATACCAATTTAGCGGTTTTCAAGGGAGGAGAGCTAGCTAGAATTTTGAGTCCACTGACTATTAAGAAACATTATCACATGGTATTGCTTAATATTGTGCTCTTCAAATTGAGAAATTTTCTAGTACATAAAAAGTATAATCTTGTGCCAACAATTTATGACCTATCATTTTGAAAATCCTGTACTCAAGGACAACTCTTATACAGTACTTTCATTTATGAAACATACAACCTAACTGGTTTTTGAAAATGAAAGCACTTTTTCTTCAAATAGCTAACCGTGTATAGCTTTAGTAGACTCGGGCAGTATCGGTATGGTATCCATGCAAGGAGAACGCGCGTAAGACTATAATTTGTTCCCAACAAATTATAGTGTGTGCGGCGCTTCGCCCCGTCCCATGGCGGTGCATATTTTATTTGGTGTGCATAGGAATTCGCCCTGCCTTGTGATGATGCATTTTTGATTTGGTTGGCGCGGGGTTTCGCCCGTCCCGTGGCGATGTATTTTTGATTTGGTGTCGCGGGAAAAGACATTAAATAAGTGGAAAATATGTGCAGATTTTTTTTTTTTTTTAATTTCGCAGAAAGTATGAATGAAATACGTGGATTCTTTTCCCCTTTATATATTAATTTGAAAAAAAAAGTCCTAATACAACTCAATTTTTAAATTGAATTTGGACTTCCATAAAACTCAAAACACGGTAAGTTAGGTTTTTTTTTTGAGTTTGTAATTTTTAAACCACCAAAAATAGTACAAAATATTAGAGTAACGCCTCTTCAGTGCTTTGCGGGAAACTGTTATCTCCTTTTTTTCTTCATATCTATGGCTTCTTTATAAATAGTTATGTATATGATGAAAATTGATAATTTTTCCTATTTTTCATAATAAAATGATGATGAAAATTGAAAGAAATGATGATGAAAATTGAGAGTTGCCCGTATCCTTTGTTATACCCTCCAACCAAGTTATATATTTCTTCTTAAGAAAGCCATGATAAAAATTGATAGTTGTCCATATATACATTTTTGTTATAATCTCAGATCAAGCCCATATCGTCTTCCTAACACAATGATGATGAAAATTGATAGTTGCATATATTTTTGGCTTCTTTTCCGTCAAGCTCTCTCTTTTTCCTTAACAAAAATTAATAATTGCGCGTACCTTTTTATTATGCTCACTGACCTAATTTTTTTTCTTTCTAACAAAATGATGATAAAAGTAGATAGTTGCCCGTGTGTTTTGATTATTCCTCCAACCGAGCTCTTCTAATTTCATTAAGAGAAATTTCATCATTTTTGCAAACTTTGTTTGTTCGTCTTTCAATATCCCACAGTATAAACTTATTCATCTATGAATAGTACGATGCTATGCCCGTTTGAATGGGTCAGTTGAACTTACGGAAGATGGAAACTGAGCACAGTAAAAAGTTGTATGCACACATAGAAAAAAAAAAGTTAAGCATACCATTACAAACACGAATGATGCTCTATACCACATCCGCCCCTTCCAAGACATGTAGCATGTACATATATATTTCCATGTATATGAATATCAGTTTTGTTTCCATATATACCCCATAGTTCCATAAACGTGCTTAACTTGTTCTTGTTTACCTCCAACCGTGAAATTCCATACTAATGGTACGACTAAGAGAAACGTGGATCTTGGATAAGTATGACGATTATGTTGGAAACAATATAGAAAATTCACAAAATAAATCTCAAACAGCTGAGTCGCGGACTAGGTCGCTATCTTTAAGGTATTTCGCGATTCTGCCTCTTTGATTGTGCTAGCAGTCAAAATTGTCGAAAGACCTATGGGATAAAACAACTGATACTCTCTTGTTCGATTTCTCTGCACTATGAGAAATCGAATCACAATACTCTTTCTACACTTGCTCAGAACTCAAGAATAGATGTAAAACTCTGTTTTTCATCCTCTGCAAAACTAGTCTAATATAGCTCAAGAAAATCAATCAAATTTAATGAAAGTAAATTTTGAGTAACTCCCCTCAATTAACTTTCCGTAACAGTAAGAAAACAGGTAGAAAAGACTGTCAAAATTAAAGACAATTAATTAGAGAATAATTACCATAAACGTTTTTCAAAACCAAAAGTCAGATGTGCAAAAAAAAATAAGTTTTTGAACCACAGACCTCCCAAGACCCCCTCTCCCGGATTTTATTAAATAAATATACCTGATCAAATGCATGGGGTGAGACTTGAACCCAAGTCTTTAGTGTGGGATCCAAAAATAATACCACCACACTATCTCACTAAGTTTGGTATAATTTTACAAAATTATGTTTTTAAATATACATACCCCAACAATCCCCCACTTGTATTTCAAAACATTGAGCAAGTGTTGTATAGTTGTGCATCTGCAATGGTGCCTTTCGACTTGAACCTCTGCATAGTGTTATTCTAAGTACCAGGTGACTAGAGTGACTTGCGTCTTGAACTATAACTAATATTAGATTATTTAACACACACAACTATATCTAGAGTAAAGTCCATAAGTTTGCACATTAAGGCTATGTGCTTATCCCTTTTTTTAACAAATGATCTAGCAAAATGCCCAATTTCTCATAGAAGGCGGCCAGACCTTCACATTCGTATAGGTGAGTCTATCAAGAATACTTCTGTATATCCCACTCTAACTTAAGAGCTATAGACTTCATTAAGAGTTAAAAAAAATAACTCAACATGTTTCCCACTTCAGGATACCATGCTATGGGAATGCATGACTCTATCATATCATTAATAACTTCGTCTAGTCCCTTTGAACCTATTTCTAAGTTGGGTATCCATTACAAATGACTCAACTTCTCACAGACAAAAGTCCCATACTTTTAGAGATATTCCATACATTTTCTCTTGCTAATCCTTTCCTCAAAGTATCAGCTATATTTCCTTCAGACCTTGTATGATCTACTCTAATAACACAAGTTGTTAGAAATTTTCTAACGGTGTCGTGCTTTCGACGTATCTGTCAATTCTTATTGTTATTATAACAATTCTCTACTACTCCGATATCCGCGGTACTATCGCAGTGGATCAAAGTGGCTGGTATCGGTTTTTCGCATACTGGAATGTCTGACAACAGACTCTTCAGCCATCCTGCCTCTTCACTAGCTGTTGCTAGTGCCATCAATTCAGCCTCCATCGTAGATTGGGATATAATTGTCTGTTTCTTTGATATCCAAGATACAGTGCCCCCAGCAATAGTAAAAACATATCCACTGGTGGCCTTGGAATCATCTGAAAGAGTGTTCCAATTAGCATCGCTAAATCCTTCAAGGACTGCGGGATACCTCTGATAGTGTAATCCTAGGTTTGTTGTTCTTTTAAGATACCGCATAACATTCTCAATAGCATCCCAGTGTTCCAAACTAGGATTACTGGTAAACCTGCACAAAACTCCCACTGCATAGGAAATGTCTGGTCTAGTACAATCAGTTGCATAACGCAGACTGCCAATTATACTAGCATATTCAGAATGTCTAACACTTTCTCCAGTATTCTTAAACAATTTCACATTAGAATCAAATGGAGTACAAACAGGTTTACAATCAAAATATTCATTCTTCCTCAGAATTTTTTCAATGTAGTCAGATTGATCTAAAGAAATACCACCATCAGTTCTAGTTATTTTGATTCCCAAGATTACACTAGCTTCACCAAAATCTTTCATGTCAAAATTCGAACTCAGCATGCATTTAGTTTCATTGACAACAGATAAATTGGAACCAAATATCAGAAAATCATCCACATACAAGCAAACAATCACACACACATCATTTTCAGATTTATAATAAATGCATTTGTCACCCTCATTTATTCTGAAGTTATTTGAAATCATTAAATTATGAAATTTCTCATGTCATTGTTTAGGAGCTTGTTTCAAACCATAAAGAGATTTTTCTAGCTTACATACTTTTTGTTCTTGTCCAGGAATCACAAGACCTTTAGGTTGTTCCATGTAAATTTCCTCTTCTAGTTCTCCATTCAAAAAAGCAGTTTTAACATCCATTTGGTGAATAACAAGAATATGAGCAACAGCAATCAAAACACGTATAGATGTTAATCTAGTAACAGGAGAATAAGTATCAAAAAAATCTACGTTCTCTCGTTGCCTAAATCCTTTGGAAACCAGTCTAGCTTTGTGCTTATCTACTGTTCCATCAGGTTTGAGTTTTTTTCAAAACCCATTTACAACCTATAGGCTTACAACCATGAGGTAAATCTACTATATGCCAAGTTCCATTAGACATGTGAGAATCCCATTCATTATCTACAGCTTCTTGCCAGAAACTAGACTCTGCAGAACTAAACGCCTCTTGTAAATTAGAAGGTTCTTCCTCTACAGCGTAAAATTCAAAGTCGGGATTTTTATCTTTTGTCTCAGTGCTAGCTCTTTTACTGCATCTAGGTTCAAATTCAGTGATCCTAGTTTCTTCACTTCTATGTTCTTCTAATCTAGGTTCAGAATCAGAACTAGGTAAAGTACTTGGTATTGAACCCCCACTATTACCCCCACTATTCCTGGATTTAAAAGGAAATCTATCTTTAAAGAAATCAACATCAATAGATTCAATAATAACCTTATTATTAATATCAAAGAACCTATAAGCTTTACTGTTTTGAGCATAACAAATAAAAACACATTCATAAGCTCTACTTTCTAACTTATGTCTTTTAGGATCAGGTTTTCTAACAAAAGCTAAACAACCCCAAACTCTAAAATAAGAGACATTAGGTTTTCTACCTCTACAGATTTCATAAGGAGATATTTTGGTTTTATTTTTGGGAATGCGATTCAAAACATGGCAAACAGTCAACAAACATTCACCCCACCAATGAGAAGCAGCACCAGAACTAAGCAAACAAGCAACAGTCAATTCAGTAAGAGTACGATTCTTTCTTTCACCTTTCCCATTCATTTGAGGATTACATGGAGCAGTTCTTTCATGTATTATGCCATTAGTTTGGTAAATTTCAGTAAAGGGAGAAGAATCATATTCAGTGCCTCTATCACTACGAAACCACTTAATTTTTCTACCAAATTGATTTTCAATTTCAGCAATAAAGATCTTAATCTTTTCAATAGCTTCATTTTTATGGCTCAACAAATAAACATAAGTATAATTAGAACAGCCATCAATGAACGTCATGATATACCTTTTTCCATTTCTAGTTAGGATACCTTCATATTCACACAAATCAGAATATATTAAGTCTAGTGGTTTGGATTCTCTTACAACAGATTTATGTGAAGTTTTGGTTATTTTTGCTTGACTGCAATATTCACATTTTTCAAATTCATTTTCAGAAAATTCAGGGAGGACACCTAACTTGCTCATGTTATTTACTAACTTTTTACCCAGAAGTAAACTTCAACTCTACCGTACCAGAACCTTTCACCATAGTGTTGTGAGAGTCTCCCAACAACACTTTCTTATCCTTGGTTTCAGCATAAGTCTTAAACATGGACCTATCAAAACAACAATGACGCGAAACACCACTGTTTATCCACCACCCATCAGATCCACCAACCATGTAGAACTCTAGATCAGAGACCATGGAAATTGTAACGTCACTCACAGCATTAGCTTGTGCGTTATTCTTTTCCTTGTTAAACCTGCAATTCCTAGCCATGTGGTTTGGTTTATTACAGGTATAACAAAGAAACTCAGAATTGGAATTCTGTCCATTTCTTGATGGGTGTTGGCTCTTGTTTTGATTAGGCCTTCCTCCTTTCTTTTGGTTCGGGTTAGGTTTCAGGTCCTTCTTCTTAGGTTTAAAACTAGGATGGGTCTTATTGTTAGAAACAATGAGAATCTCTTCCTTCTTATCTTGTTTCCGAGCTCCTTCCTCAACCCTGAGCTTAACAATCAAACTTTCAAGAGAAAATTCTTTAGTCTTGTGACGCAAAGTATTACGAAAATCTTTCCAGCTAGGTGGTAACTTGTCAATTATTACAGAAACTTGAAATTGTTCATCAGTTTTCATACCTTCGGTCATAATTTCATGGTAAATATTTTGAAGTTCATGAGCCTGTGCAACAACTGACCTATCATCCACCATTTTGTATCTCAAATACCGGATCACATCATACTTCTTTGATCCAGCTTCCTCAGTGTCATATTTTTTCTGTAATGCATCCCACACATCTTCAGCAGTTTCAAAAGTTGAATAATACTCATATAAATCATTAGATAATGCGTTAAGAATGTAGTTTTTGCAATCAAAGTCATCATCGACCCATTTGTCAATGTCCTTCTGTTTCTCCTCAGGAGTTTGAGAAACAACTTCTTTGGCACCGTCGGTATGAGGTGGATCAGTAGCACCAGCACCAGCATCAGCAGCAGCCGTATCAGCAGCACCAGTCTTATCAGCAGCAGGTTCCAGGGTTCCAGGATGAACACTCGACACAATCATATGCAGCTTCATGAGTTTGAGATAAAAGAACATCTTCAGCTTCCATCTTCTGAAATGCAGGCCTTCAAATTTGAATGGCTTGTTGGTATCACCAACGCGCTTCTTTTCAACCTCCATAGCAAAATCAAAATACCTTAAAATTGTTGGAAACAATATAGAAAATTTACAAAATAAATCTCAAACAGCTGAGTCGTGGACTAGGTCGCTATCTTTAAGGTATTTCGCGACTCTGCCTCTTTGATTGTGCTAGCAGTCAAAATTGTCGAAAGACCTATGGGATAAAACAGCTGATACTCTCTTGTTCGATTTCTCTGCCCTATGAGAAATCGAATCACAATACTCTTTCTACACTTGCTCAGAACTCAAAAATAGATGTAAAACTCTGTTTTTCATCCTCTGCAAAACTAGTCTAATATAGCTCAAGAGAATCAATCAAATTTAATGAAAATAAATTTTGAGTAACTCCCCTCAATTAACTTTCCATAACGGTAAGAAAACGGGCAGAAAAGACTGTCAAAATTAAAGACAATTAATTAAAGAATAATTACTATAAACTTTTTTCAAAACCAAAAGTCAGATGTGCAAAAAAAATAAGTTTTTGAATCACAGACCTCCCAAGGCCCCAAGGCCCCGCTCTCCCGGATTTTATTAAATAAATATAGATATATAAATATACCTGGTCAAATGCATGGGGTGAGACTTGAACCCAAGTCTTTAGTGTGGGAGCCCAAAATAATACCACCACACTATCTCTCTAAGTTTGGTATAATAATACAAAATTATGTTTTTAAATATACATACCCCAACAATCCCCCACTTATATTTCAAAACATTGAGCAAGTGCTGCATAGTTGTGCATCTGCAATGGTGCCTTTCGACTTGAACCTCTGCATAGTGTTAAACTTTCTAAGTACCAGGTGACTAGAGTGACTTGCGTCTTGAACTCTAACTAATATTAGATTATGTAACACACACAACTATATCTAGAGTAAAGTCCTTAAGTTCGCACATTAAGGCTATGTGTTTATCCCTTTTTTTAACTAATGATCTAGAGAAATGCCCAATTTCTCATGGAAGGCGGCCAGACCTTCACATTCGTATAGGTGAGACTATCAAGAATACTCCTGTGTATCCCACTCTAACTTAAGAGTTATATACTTCATTAAGATTTAAAAAAAACTCAACCTGTTTCCCACTTCAGGATATCATGCTATGGGAATGCATGACTCTATCATATCATTTATAACTTCGTCTAGTCCCTTTGAACCTATTTCTAGGTTGGATATCCATTACAAATGACTCAACTTCTCACGAGCAAAAGTCCCATACTATTAGAGATATTCCATACCTTTTCTCTTGCTAATCCTTTCGTCAAAGTATCAGCTATATTTCCTTCAGACCTTACATGATCTACTCTAATAACACAAGTTGTGAGAAATTCTCTAACGGTGTCGTGCTTTCGACGTATCTGTCGATTCTTATTGTTATTATAACAATTCTCTACTACTCTGATAGCCTCGGTACTATCGCAGTGGATCAAAGTGGCTGGTATCGGTTTTTCGCATACTGGAATGTTTGACAACAGACTCTTCAGCCATCCTGCCTCTTCACTAGCTGCTGCTAGTGTCATCAATTCAGCCTCCATCATAGATTGGGCTATAATTGTATTTTCTTTGATCTCCAAGATATAGCGCCCCCAGCAATAGTAAAAACATATCCACTGGTTGCCTTGGAATCATCTGAAAGAGTGTTCCAATTAGCATCGCTAAATCCTTCAAGGACTGCGGGATACCTATGATAGTGTAATCCTAGGTTTGTGGTTCTTTTCAGATACCGCATAACCCTCTCAATAACATCCCAGTGTTCGAAACTAAGATTACTGGTAAACCTGCACAAAACTCCCACTACATAGGCAATGTCTGGTCTAGTACAATCAGTTGCATAACGCAGAGTGCCAATTATACTAGCATATTCATAATGTCTAACACTTTCTCCAGTATTCTTAAACAATTTCACATTAGGATCAAACGGAGTACAAACATGTTTATAATCAAAATATTCATACTTCCTCAGAACTTTTTCAATGTAGTGATATTGATCTAAAGAAATACCACCATCAGTTCTAGTTATTTTGATTCCCAAGATTACACTAGCTTCACCTGAATCTTTCATGTCAAAATTCGAACTAAGCATGCTTGTTTCATTGACAACAGATAAATTGGAACCAAATATCAGCAAATCATCCACATACAAGCAAACAATCACACACACATCATTTTCAGATTTATAATAAATGCATTTGTCACCCTCATTTATTCTGAAGTTATTTGAAATCATTAAATTATCAAAAATTCTCATGTCATTGTTTAGGAGCTTGTTTCAAACCATAAATAGATTTTTCTAGCTTACATACTTTTTGTTCTTGTCCAGGAATTACAAAACCTTCAGGTTGTTCCATGTAAATTTTCTCTTCTAGTTCTCCATTCAAAAAAGCAGTTTTAACATCCATTTGGTGAATAACAAGATTATGAGCAGCAGCAACAGCAATCAAAACACGTACAGATGTTAATCTAGTAACAGGAGAATAAGTATCAAAAAAATCTACGTTCTCTCGTTGCCTAAATCCTTTAGCAACCAGTCTATATTTGTGCTTATCTACTGTTCCATCAGGTTTGAGTTTCCTTTTCAAAAACCATTTACAACCTATGGGCTTACAACCAGGAGGTAAATCTACTATACGCCAAGTTCCATTAGACATGTGAGAATCCCATTCATTATCTACAGCTTCTTGCCAGAAACTAGACTCTGCAGAACTAAACGCCTCTTGTAAATTAGAAGGTTCTTCCTCT
>NC_039360.1:147350851-147351057 GCF_003573695.1 Papaver somniferum | reverse complement strand
CGGTATGAGGTGGATCAGTAGCACCAGCACCAGCATCAGCAGCAGCCGTATCAGCAGCACCAGTCTTATCAGCAGCAGGTTCCAGGGTTCCAGGATGAACACTCGACACAATCATATGCAGCTTCATGAGTTTGAGATAAAAGAACATCTTCAGCTTCCATCTTCTGAAATGCAGGCCTTCAAATTTGAATGGCTTGTTGGTATCA
>NC_039360.1:147271046-147350841 GCF_003573695.1 Papaver somniferum | reverse complement strand
GGCTTACAACCAGGAGGTAAATCTACTATACGCCAAGTTCCATTAGACATGTGAGAATCCCATTCATTATCTACAGCTTCTTGCCAGAAACTAGACTCTGCAGAACTAAACGCCTCTTGTAAATTAGAAGGTTCTTCCTCTGCAGCGTAAAATTCAAAGTCGGGATTTTTATCTTTTGTCTCAGTCCTAGATCTTTTACTGAATCTAGGTTCAAATTCAGTGATCCTAGTTTCTTCACTTCTATGTTCTTATAATCTAGGTTCAGAATTAGAACTAGGTAAAGTACTTGGTATTGAACCCCCACTATTACCCCCACTATTTCTGGATTTAAAAGGAAATCTCTCTTCAAATAAATCAACATCAATAGATTCAAAAAATCACCTTATTATTAATATCAAAGAACCTATAAGATTTACTGTTTTGAGCATAACCAATAAAAACACATTCATAAACTCTACTTTCTAACTTATGTCTTTTAGGATCGGGTTTTCTAACAAAAGCTAAACAACCCCAAAATCTAAAATAAGAGACATTAGGTTTTCTACCTCTCCAGATTTCATAAGGAGATATTTTGGTTTTATTATTGGGAATGCGATTCAAAACATGGCAAACAGTCAACAAACATTCACCCCACCAATGAGAAGCAACACCAGAACTAAGCAAACAAGCAACAGTCAATTCAGTAAGAGTACGATTCTTTATTTCACCTTTCCCATTCATTTGAGGATTATATGGAGCAGTTCTTTCATGTATTATGCCATTAGTTTGATAAATTTCAGTAAAGGGAGCAGAATCATATTCAGTGCCTCTATCACTACGAAACCTCTTAATTTTTCTACCAAATTGATTTTCAATTTCAGCAATAAAGATCTTAAACTTTTCAATAGCTTCATTTTTATGGCTCAACAAATAAACATAAGTATAATTAGAGTCATCAATGAACGTCATGATATACCTTTTTCCATTTCTAGTTAGGATACATTCATATTCATACAAATCATAATGTATTAAGTCTAGTGGTTTGGATTTTCTTACAACAGATTTATGTGAAGTTTTGGTTATTTTTGCTTGACTGCAATATTCACATTTTTCAAATTCATTTTCAGAAAATTCAGGGAGGACAACTAACTTTCTCATGTTATTTACTAACTTTTTACCCACATGACAAAGCCTACCATGCCAAACATTAAAATTGCAAACCATATAAGCAGAAGATTCAATTTTATTCATAGCATCAACATTAAGCTTAAACATTCCATCAGTAGCATAACCGTTTCCTACAAAACTCTTATTCTTAGTTATAGTGTAAATATCAGACCCGATAGTTTGATACAACCCAGCCTTGTTGAGAAGATAGCCGGAAACAAGGTTCTTTCTCATTTCTGGAGTGTGAAGGACATCTTTCAGCATGAGTGTCTTCCCAGAAGTAAACTTCAACTCTACCGTACCAGAACCTTTCACCATAGTACTGTGAGAGTCTCCCAACAACACTTTCTTATCCTTGGTTTAAGCATAAGTCTTAAACATGGACCTATCAAAACATCAATGACGCGAAGCACCACTGTCTATCCACCACCCATCAGATCCACCAACCATGTAGAACTCTGGATTAGAGACCATGGCAATTATAACGTCACTCACAACATTAGCTTGTGCGTTATTCTTTTCCTTGTTAAACCTGCATATCCTAGCCATGTGGTTTGGTTTATTACAAGTATAACAAAGAAACTCAGAATTGGAATTCTGTCCATTTCTTGATGGGTGTTGGTTCTTGTTTTGATTAGGCCTTCCTCCTTTCTTTTGGTTCGGGTTAGGTTTCAGGTCCTTCTTCTTAGGTTTCAAACTAGGATGAGTCTTATTGTTAGAAACAATGAGAATCTCTTCCTTATTATCTTGTTTCCGAGCTTCTTCCTCAACCCTGAGCTTAACAATCAAACTTTCAAGAGAAAATTCTTTAGTCTTGTGACGCAAAGTATTACGAAAATCTTTCCAGATAGGTGGTAACTTGTCAATCATTACAGAAACTTGAAATTGTTCATCAGTTTTCATACCTTCGGTCATAATTTCGTGGTAAATTTTTTGAAGTTCATGAGCCTGTGCAACAACTGACCTATCATCCACAATTTGGTATCTCAAATACCGTCTCACATCATACTTCTTTGATCCAGCTTCCTCAGTGTCATATTTTTTCTGTAATGCATCCCACACATCTTCAGCAGTTTCAAAAGTTGAATAATACTCATATAAATCATCAGATAATGCGTTAAGAATGTAGTTTTTGCAATCAAAGTCATCATCGACCCATTTGTCAATGTCCTTCTGTTTCTCCTCAGGAGTTTGAGAAACAACTTCTTTGGCACCGCCGGTATGAGGTGGATCAGTAGCACCAGCACCAGCATCAGCAGCAGCCGTATCAGCAGCACCAGTCTTATCAGCAGCAGGTTCCAGGGTTCCAGGATGAACACTCGACACAATCATATGCAGCTTCATGAGTTTGAGATAAAAGAACATCTTCAGCTTCCATCTTCTGAAATGCAGGCCTTCAAATTTGAATGGCTTGTTGGTATCATCAACACGCTTCTTTTCAACCTCCATAGCAAAATCAAAATACCTTAAAATTGTTGGAAACAATATAGAAAATTCATAAAATAAATCTCAAACAACTGAGTCGCGGACTAGGTCGCTATCTTTAAGGTATTTCGCGACTCTGCCTCTTTGATTGTGCTAGCAGTCAAAATTGTCGAGAGACCCATGGGATAAAACAACTGATACTCTCTTGTTCGATTTCTCTTCACTATGAGAAATCGAATCACAATACTCTTTCTACACTTGCTCAGAACTCAAAAATAGATGTAAAAATCTGTTTTTCATCCTCTGCAAAACTAGTCTAATATAGCTCAAGAGAATCAATCCAATTTAATGAAAATAGATTTTGAGTAACTCCCCTCAATTAACTTTCCGTAACAGTAAGAAAACGGGCAGAAAAGACTGTCAAAATTAAAGACAATTAATTAGAGAATAATTATCATAAACGTTTTTCAAAATCAAAAGTCAGATGTGCAAAAAAAATAAGTTTTTGAATCACAGACCTCCCAAGACCCTTAAGGCCCCGCTCTCCCGGATTTTATTAAATAAATATAGATATATAAATATACCTGGTCAAATTCATGGGGTGAGACTTGAACCCAAGTCTTTAGTGTGGGAGCCCAAAATAATACCACTACACTCTCTCTCTAATATAATATTACAAAATTATGTTTTTAAATATACATACCCCAACAATCCCCCACTTATAGTTCAAAACATTGAGGAAGTGCTATATAGTTGTGCATCTGCAATGGTGCCTTCGACTTGAACCTCTGCATAATGTTAAACTTTCTAAGTACCAGGTGACTAGAGTGACTTGCTTCTTGAACTCTATCTAATATTAGATTATTTAACACACACAACTATATCTAGAGTAAAATACTTAAGTTCGCACATTAAGGCTATGTGCTTATCCCTTTTTTTAACAAATGATCTAGAGAAATGCCCAATTTCTCATAGAAGGCGGCCAGACCTTCACATTCGTATAGGTGAGTCTATCAAGAATACTCTTGTGTATCCCACTCTAACTTAAGGGATATAGACTTCATTAAGAGTTAAAAAAAACTCAACCTGTTTCCCACTTCAGGATATCATGCTTTGGGAATGCATGACTCTATCATATCATTTATAACTTCGTCTAGTCCCTTTGAACCTATTTGTAGGTTGGGTATCCATTACAAATGACTCAACTTCTCACGGGAAAAAGTCCCATACTTTTAGAGATATTCCATACCTTTTCTCTTGCTAATCCTTTCGTCAAAGTATCAGCTATATTTCCTTCAGACCTTACATGATCTACTCTAATAACACAGGTTGTGATAAATTCTCTAACGGTGTCGTGCTTTTGACGTATCTGTCGATTCTTATTGTTATTATAAAATTTCTCTACTACTCCGATAGCCGCGGTACTATCGCAGTGGATCAAAGTGGTTGGTATCGGTTTTTCCCATACTGAATTGTCTGACAACAGATTCTTCAGCCATCCTGCCTCTTCACTAGCTACTGCTAGTACCATCAATTCAGCCTCCATCGTAGATTGGGCTATAATTGTCTGTTTCTTTGATTTCCAAGATACAGCACCCCCAGCAATAGTAAAAACATATCCACTGGTTGCCTTGGAATCATCTGAAAGAGTGTTCCTATTAGCGTCGCTAAATCCTTCAAGGACTGCGGGATACCTCTGATAGTGTAATCCTAGGTTTGTGGTTCTTTTCAGATACCACATAACCCGCTCAATAGCATCCCAGTGTTCCCAACTAGGATTACTGGTAAACCTGCACAAAACTCCCACTGCATAGGCAATGTCTGGTCTAGTACAATCAGTTGCATAACACAGACTGCCAATTATACTAGCATATTCAGAATGTCTAACACTTTATCTAGTATTCTTAAACAATTTCACATTAGGATCAAACGGACTACAAACAGGTTTACAATCAAAATATTCATACTTCCTCAGAATTTTTTCAATGTGGTGAGATTGATCTAAAGAAATACCACCATCAGTTCTAGTTATTTTGATTCCCAAGATTACACTAGCTTCACCCCAATTTTTCATGTCAAAATTCGAACTAAGCATGATTTTAGTTTCATTGACAACAGATAAATTAGAACCAAATATCAGCAAATCATCCACATACAAGCAAACAATCACACACACATCATTTTCAGATTTATAATAAATTCATTTGTCACCCTCATTTATTCTGAAGTTATTTGAAATCATTAAATTATCAAATTTCTCATGCCATTGTTTAGGAGCTTGTTTCAAACCATAAAGAGATTTTTCTAGCTTACATACTTTTTGTTCTTGTCCAGGAATTACAAAACCTTCAGATTGTTCCATGTAAATTTCCTCATCTAGTCTCCATTCAAAAAAGTAGTTTTAACATCCATTTGGTGAATAACAAGATTATGAGCATCAGCAACATCAATCAAAACACGTATAGATGTTAATCTAGTAACAGGAGAATAAGTATCAAAAAAATCTATGTTCTGTCGTTACCTAAATCCTTTAGCAACCAGTCTAGCTTTGTGCTTATCTACTGTTCCATCAGGTTTGAGTTTCTTTTTCAAAACCCATTTACAAGCTATAGGCTTACAACCAGGAGGTAAATCTACTATACGCCAAGTTCCATTAGACATGTGAGAATCCCATTCATTATCTACAGCTTCTTGCCAGAAACTAGACTCTGCAGAACTAAACGCCTCTTGTAAATTAGAAGGTTCTTCCTCTATAGCGTAAAATTCAAAGTCGGGATTTTTATCTTTTGTCTCAGTCCTAGCTCTTTTACTGCATCTAGGTTCAAATTCAGTGATCCTAGTTTCTTCACTTCTAGGTTATTCTAATCTAGGTTCAGAATCAGAACTAGGTAAAGTACTTGGTATTGAACCCCCACTATTACCCCCACTATTTCTGGATTTAAAAGGAAATCTCTCTTCAAATAAATCAACATCAATAGATTCAAAAAATCACCTTATTATTAATATCAAAGAACCTATAAGATTTACTGTTTTGAGCATAACCAATAAAAACACATTCATAAGCTCTACTTTCTAACTTATGTCTTTTAGGATCGGGTTTTCTAACAAAAGCTAAACAACCCCAAACTCTAAAATAAGAGACATTAGGTTTTCTACCTCTACAGATTTCATAAGGAGATATTTTGGTTTTATTATTGGGAATGTGATTCAAAACATGGCAAACAGTCAACAAACATTCACCGACCAATGAGAAGCAGCACCAGAACTAAGCAAACAAGCAACAGTCAATTCAGTAAGAGTACGATTCTTTCTTTCACCTTTCCCATTCATTTGAGGATTACATGGAGCAGTTCTTTCATGTATTATGCCATTAGTTTGGTAAATTTCAGTAAAGGGAGAAGAATCATATTCAGTGCCTCTATCACTACGAAACCACTTAATTTTTCTACCAAATTGATTTTCAATTTCAGCAATAAAGATCTTAATCTTTTCAATAGCTTCATTTTTATGGCTCAACAAATAAACATAAGTATAATTAGAACAGTCATCAATGAACGTCATGATATACCTTTTTCCATTTCTAGTTAGGATACCTTCATATTCACACAAATCAGAATATATTAAGTCTAGTGGTTTGGATTCTCTTACAACAGATTTATGTGAAGTTTTGGTTATTTTTGCTTGACTGCAATATTCACATTTTTCAAATTCATTTTCAGAAAATTCAGGGAGCACACCTAACTTGCTCATGTTATTTACTAACTTTTTACCCACATGACAAAGCCTACCATGCCAATCATTAAAATTGCAAACCATATAAGCAGAAGATTCAATTTTATTCATAGCATCAACATTAAGCTTAAACATTCCATCAGTAGCATAACCTTTTCCTACAAAACTCTTATTCTTAGTTATAGTATAAATATCAGACCCGATAGTTTGATACAACCCATCCTTGTTGAGAAGATAGCCGGAAACAAGGTTCTTTCTCATTTCTGGAGTGTGAAAGACATATTTCATCATGAGTGTCTTCCCAGAAGTAAACTTCAACTCTACCGTACCAGAATCTTTCACCATAGTGCTGTGAGAGTCTCCCAACAACACTTTCTTATCCTTGGTTTCAGCATAATTCTTAAACATGGACCTATCAATACAACAATGACGCGAAGCACCACTGTTTATCCACCACCCATCAGATCCACCAACCATGTAGAACTCTGTATCAGAGACCATGGCAATTATAACGTCACTCACAACATTAGCTTGTGCATTATTCTTTTCCTTGTTAAACCTGCAATTCTTAGCCATGTGGTTTGGTTTATTAGAGGTATAACAAAGAAACTCAGAATTGGAATTTTGTCCATTTCTTGATGGGTGTTGGTTCTTGTTTTGATTAAGCCTTCCTCCTTTCTTTTGGTTCGGGTTAGGTTTCAGGTCCTTCTTCTTAGGTTTCAAACTAGGATGAGTCTTATTGTTAGAAACAATGAGAATCTCTTCCTTCTTATCTTGTTTCCGAGCTTCTTCCTCAACCCTGAGCTTAACAATCAAACTTTCAAGAGAAAATTCTTTAGTCTTGTGGCGCAAAGTATTACAAAAATCTTTCCAGCTAGGTGGTAACTTGTCAATCATTACAGAAACTTGAACTTTTCATCAGTTTTCATACCTTCGGTCATAATTTCGTGGTAAATTTTTTGAAGTTCATGAGCCTGTGCAACAACTGACCTATCATCCACCATTTAGTATATCAAATACCTGCTCACAGCATACTTCTTTGAGCCAGCTTCCTCAGTGTCATATTTTTTCTGTAATGCATCCCACACGTCTTTAGCAGTTTCAAAAGTTGAATAATACTCATATAAATCATCAGATAATGCGTTAAGAATGTAGTTTTTGCAATCAAAGTAATCATCGACCCATTTGTCAATGACCTTTTTTTTCTCCTCAGGAGTTTGAGAAACAACGTCTTTGGCACCACCGGTATGAGGTGGATCAGTAGCAGCAGCATCAGCATCGGCAGCAACAGCCTTATCAGCAGCAGCAGTCTTATCAGCAGCAGGTTCCAGGGTTCCAGGATGAACACTCGACACAATCATATGCAGCTTCATGAGTTTGAGATAAAAGAACATCTTCATCTTCCATCTTCTGAAATGCAGGCCTTCAAATTTGAATGGCTTGTTGGTATCATCAACGCGCTTCTTTTCAACCTCCATAGAAAAATCAAAATACCTTAAAATTGTTGGAAACAATATAGAAAATTCACAAATTAAATCTCAAACGGCTGAGTCGCGGACTAGGTCGCTATCTTTAAGGTATTTCGCGACTCTGCCTCTCTGATTGTGCTAGCAGTCAAAATTGTCGAAAGACCTATGGGATAAAACAGCTGATACTCTCTTGTTCGATTTCTCTGCACTATGAGAAATCGAATCACAATACTCTTTCTACACTTGCTCAGAACTCAAAAATAGATGTAAAATTTTGTTTTTCATCCTCTGCAAAACTAGTCTAATTTAGCTCAAGAGAATCAATCAAATTTAATGAAAATAAATTTTGATTAACTCCCCTCAATTAACTTTCTGTAACAGTAAGAAAACGGGCATAAAAGACTGTCAAAATTAAAGACAATTAATTAGAGAATAATTAAAGTCAATTCAGTAAGAGTACGATTCTTTCTTTCACCTTTCCCATTCATTTGAGGATTATATGGAGCAGTTCTTTCATGTATTATGCCAATAGTTTGATAAATTTCAGTAAAGGGAGCGGAATCATATTCAGTGCCTCTATCACTACGAAACCTCTTAATTATTCTACCAAATTGATTTTCAATTTCAGCAATAAAGATCTTAAACTTTTCAATAGCTTCATTTTTATGGATCAACAAATAAATATAAGTATAATTAGAACAGTCATCAATGAACGTCATGATATACCTTTTTCCATTTCTAGTTAGGATACCTTCATATTCACACAAATCAGAATGTATTAAGTCTAGTGGTTTGAATTCTTGATTGATTTGTAGATAGTGGTAAAAGTGGTTCGATTCTCAGACTTGCGAAGGATAAAATATAGACTTAAATTCTAAAACTAAAATAGAAAACAAACTAAAAATTGTCACAAACTCAATCAAAGATGATATCAATATTAAAAGAACACTGAGGCTAAGATTCCACTATTTTCCAAGTTCAAAGTGATTTAATCCCAATATTTATATTTATGCAATTTTCTCGTTCAAGTTGATTCTAACTTATTGCAACTAGTAGATTCTAAAAATAACAAGTGTAAATCCAAAGCATAGAACATCAAAAACCTAAGTCCAAGTATGTTCTATCAAAAGAAATCACAATTTCTTAACAAGGATCATTCAAACAATTTTCAACCAAGGACAATAATCATAAAATAATTGCAAATAAATAAATAAAATAGAATATACCACTTCTTGTTGGAAAAATAGCTTCCTCTATCGCCTCAGCAATGGGGTTTAGATCCTCATATTAATCACTTGCTCAAAATACATGTTTGTTGCTCAAAAGTTGATTAAAGATGAAAAACTATAACACTGGATGTTTGCAACGATGTATTGGAGTTGCAAGACAAAGGAATGACTGTTACAAAGAAGTCACTGTAGCATCGTTACCAATTTGAGACGCTGTTCTTATTTGCGGCGGATGTTCTTCAACAGCAGCAGAATACGGTTTCCTGCAACTTGATCAATATGGCTCTGTAGGGTTTCTAACTCCTCTGCGACTGCTCCAATAACTTCGTTTTCTTTCCTGGGACTTAAACACACCTTTTATACTACTCAGAAACCTAAAAATAGCGATTAATTCTCGCTTTTTCTTTACGTGCAAGTCACGGAAATAATCTCTTCTGCCGACTTCCCTAGCCAATTCTGAGCTTTCCCAATTGTCTTAAACTCTTCCTTAGATAGAATACTACCTTAGGAAACAATTTCACGCGTTTAGTCTCCCTGAATTACCAAAAATCAACCCAAACAGAGACCCGTACAAAACTCAAACTCTGTTTCCTTATTTTGGATTATCCAGCCCAATTCAATTGATTCCAGCGCACATACCAAGCCTGTTATGCTCAATCACGTCCATCCCAACAAATTTCAGCGATTGAATCTCTCTAAAACACCTTCGAAATCAATCCCCAACTCTGGTTCGTATGCAACATTTTTTCCCGCCAATTTATGAGTTTAAAAACGATGAAGATGACCTCCCCCTATCCTGTGCTGGTCTCCCTTTAGCAGCTGCCTGGAAATGGATGCCCCTTAGGAATTAGGTCACCCCTTATCCAAAGTGAGATTCCGTATAGTAATTTTCTCCCACGAGCGCAAAAACCACTTTTTTAGCCAATTTCGCCGCAAAAGCTTATTTCTCCAAAAATACCTACAGGGACATAAAAAGTCATAATAAATATAAAATCGAGCACTAATAATATATACAATTGAGATTATATAAGACAAAAAAATGTGCCTATCAAATACCCCCAAACTTATTATTTGCTAGTCCTCGAGCAATTCAAATAGAAAATAAAATCCTAACTCACTGTCGCAGGCATCGTTGATTGCATTTAGCGTATGCAATAAGCCTTTAAACCCCTAAGTGTCCCTAGTGGCGGAGTGTTGTCTCCGGAGGGCTTACAAGAGGTATACCCACAAAACCTTTACTCCAGACCTTAGCTATCTATGCAGAACCTTGGAAGGCACTAAAGAATCTCCTTGGTTGGCATACTTATTGACTACAAGAGAAAGTACCCTGATGCGAAATTCCAATTGTTGTACACGAGTTTGCACTCAAGCATACTAAAATTCATATAAAGTGACAGAGCTCTACTCAAATAGTTGCACTATGGACATCAATATCCGGAGTCAAAACTAATCACATGGATAGATCAAGAAGATGGATATAGAAAAACATAGATGGTTTTGATGTTTACTAAGTGAACGGCGTTTCCCATATCTGTCTGAAGGCCTCCGCCAAAATAAACCTATCCTTATGGATTGAGATATTAGTCTGACTAATATCAACACACTGGCATATACAAGGGAACCAGTGGTCGATAACCTGACTCTAGGTCAACACAACTGGCATATACAAGGGTACCAGTGGTCGACTTTATTGAATTTGTTCCTTTTGGTCAAATGGTCTGGTCTCAATTTTTTTTTTTTCATAATAATTTTTTTTTCAACTTTTTGGTAACTACCATATATATATATATTATCTTTCTCAATCACTCTAATTCGCCCTAGCATTGGTAACAACTTGAATCGCGGGCCCCACCATCACTTAGAGAAACATAGTTTAAAACAAAATAAAATAAAAATAGAAGTGAAAAGGACTCAACGAGATATGGTGAAACTATCATGTTATTTCTAACACCTGAGCTCTATTATTTTATGAATAGACTCTTCTAGGTGTTGCCATCTAATCAGATTGGTTCCTCAACTCCTACAATCAAAATGCTTCCATCCACTTAGGTTGGTTAGTGCTATCCTTAATATGCATAAATTTCTAGGCTCTGGAGTTTATTTAAAACAAAAAGTTTCTACCCCACCCCCAAACTTAAATCTAACATTGTCCTCAATGTTCTAAAGATGAAATTAAAAGCATGAACAAGGAGAAACAGTTACCATTGAAGCAAAAGAGTTGAGGAAAGATATTACCGTGTTGCATGAGATTGGGTTTCCTCACAAGAAGTGCTAAGTTTAAAGTCTTCAGCCATACATCAAGTTTCATAAAATGTCTAGTTACCTTTCAAATCATATATCAGTAGTCGAAATAACTGTGGGTCATCAAAACCAAATAAAACTGCCACTAATATGAAACAACTGTACAGGATCAGAAAAAATAACATAAGGAGCACAACCTCATTGAAAGTTTCTTGCAAGACAACTGGATTGGGCTTCATATGAGTGTCTTGAAAATAGATTCATCCGAAAAACGGGACTTTAATAGCTGGATTTCCTCCTGGATAGTATCAGGAGGATCGGGTTGAGGAGTCTGAATAGACTCAAGTGATACCTCATATGCAGTAGGCCCGAGTCCCAAGTTAGGGACTTCTATTTGACGATCACTACCCCCAAACTTAGAATTTTGGGTGTCTCTAAATAGACTAGTCACAATATTCCTAACTTCTAGACCATCAGGTTCCTGAAAAAGGTCAATTGCTTTCTCTGAATTATAACGGGGTGGTTCATCCTCTAAATTCTTTTGAGATATACTAGTTGTAGGACTTATATGTTTCATATCCTGTATGGTCAACCCTAGGGTTTCTTTATTGTCTTGAAGTATGATTTCTGGCCTGCTGTCCTGATCGGATGCTATAATCACAGGAAAAGTCTTAGATGGACCTAAGAATGCAGATTTAGGGTCCAACTTAGGAGGCTCTTCTGAACAAAGGATTAAGGTAGACTCAAAAGCTAGTAATGGTTCGAACCTATCTTTCTTTTTGATCAGTGTCTAACACAGGGGTAGAATCTAATAGCGCATTCACTTGTTCAATGGAACTATCATCGTCAAAATCCATGCTAAAGTGGGATAGACAACTCTCTAATGGATCTTCCGATGCGATATTTGGTAATGACTCCTGAACTAAGGTTCCTATCATGTTCACCTCTTCAATGCACGTGTCATCTAGCTCAGAATGTAGCTTATTGACATTAAAAATATTTAACTCAATAGTCATATTACCAAAAGATAGATTCATAATACCATTTCGACAGTTTATGATCGCATTAGACGTAGCTAAAAATGGGCGACCTAAAATCACAGGTATCTGGTTCTCTGGGTCAGGGACAGGTTGGGTATCTAAGACCACGAAATCCACAGGATAAATAAACTTTTCGACCTCAATAAGAACATCCTCGATAACTCCTCGAGGAATTTTGACAGACCTATCAGCTAACTACAGTGTTATCTGAGTAGGTGTCATTTCACCAAGACCTAGCTGTAAGTACACATGGTACGGCAGTAATTTCACACTGGATCCTAAGTCAAGTAAAGATTTTTCTACCCGGTGTTTACCTATTGTACAAGCAATAGTTGGGGAACCTGGGTCTTTGTACTTTGGAGTGGTAGTTTTCTGAATGATTAAACTTACATGACTAGCTAAAAAGGCTTTCTTATGGACGCTAAGTCTTCGCTTTCGCGTACACATATCCTTAAGGAACTTGGCATAAGCAGGAATTTTCCTAATTGCATCTAATAAAGGAAGGTTTATGGTAACTTGCTTAAAAACCTCCAATATGTCATTAAAGTTCGATTCCTTCTTTGTTGATGCTAATAGCTGGGGAAATGGGGCTCTAGGCACAGGATCAGACCTCTCAGGAACCGAGTCGGCATCATTGGAAATTTTATCAGTCCCCTCAGTTAGCGGTCCTGAGGGATGAGATCCTGAGGGGTGAACTACAGTATGTTCACTATTGGGCATGTTTACCTGATTGTCTACTACTCTACCACTCTTAAGGGTTCTAATAGCATTCAAATGATTCGATGGTTTTTCACCTACTTCATGAGCTCCTCTAGGGTTGGGTTGAGTTTGACTAGGAAACTTACCTCTTTCTCTTAAAGACTCATTTATATGACTAACCTGGGTTTTCAACTCGGAAATAGCCTGAGAGTTATCCTGACCTATTCTGTTATTTTCTTCTATACCTTGAGCAACAGATTGCTGAAACTGCATAGTGTTACGAGTTAAAAAAGCAAGAGACTCTTCTAAACTCATAATCTTCTTATCCGGAGGGTTCTGAAAATGTGCCAGGGCTGAAGGATTCTTAGTATAGCCAAAACCTGGGGGAGCTTGAGAGTTACTAGACTGACCTTGATTCTGGCCCTTAGACCAAGAAAGGTTGGGATGGTTTCTCCAGCCAGGATTATAGGTTTCTGAATATGGGTCAAACTTCTGACGGTTATCAAACCTAGTGTTATTATAGAGAGCATTGGCTTGCTCTTCAACAGTATTGCCTTCCCAAAAAGGCTCTATTCTACCACTAGTATGACCCACTTATAAAGCTTCTAACCTTTTTGCTATAACAGCAATTTTGGCATATGATTCGTAGCTTTCTTCTACCCTATTAACGTTTCCTCTGCCTAGAAGAATTGTTTTCTGGGTACCCTATTACTTTCCCATTGTTGGGTCTTTTCGGCGATTTCATGCAAGTATGTCATCGCATTATCAACTGTTTGTTTTTCAAACCCACCTGTACACATGAACCCTACTGTAGTTGTGGTGGGATAATCTAAACCCTCATAAAGGATCTGAACTAACCTAACCTTTTCTAAATCATGATGAGGACATTGGGCTAATAAATCATTGAACCTTTCCAAATACCTATACAAAGATTCTCCCTCATGTTGTGTAAACGTGCAGATTTGCGTCCTAATAGACGAGGTTTTGTGCCTAGGGAAAAACTTGTTCAAAAAGGCGGATGTAAGTTGTTCATAGGTTTCAATTGATTCGGAAGCCAAACTATACAACCACGACTTGGCTTTATCTTTTAAGGAAAAGGGGAATAACCTGAGTTTTAAAGCATCATCATCAAGGTTTCTAATTTTCAGGATACTACAAATTTCCTCAAAGTCCCTAACATGGAAATACGGGTTTTCATTTTCTTTTCCTAAAAAGATTGGGAACAACTGTAAGGTTCCAGGCTTAAGTTCATAATTTGCTTCAGTTTCAGGTAACTTGATACACGAGGGACGAGTAGTCCTAGTAGGATTCAACAAGGCTTTCAAAGTTGCCATTTCTGGCGCTATTGGATTATCAGGGATTTTCTCTTCAAACGGACGTTCAAAAACGGAATCTTCACGAATCGGACTCTCTAAATTGAGGTAATCAAGACGCTTAGAACTACTAGGTTTCTCTTTAACAAATCTACCTAGGGCGTCTCTTTTACGTTCAGGCATGCAACAGAATAAGGAAGGGAATTCTATGAAAACACAAAACAAGGATGACTCAACCAAATCAAACCTAAATTTCTAGCAAACAAAAAGCATGATGGATCCACTTAGATTGTCACTAGACCAGCTTCTATTCTTTCGAAAAGGAACTCGTTACAATCTAAGCAAACCCCTCTGGAATCAATCCGAGTCAAAGTAAGTTGAATCAAGGCGAGGGAAGCTCAGTGGAGCTTTGATACCCAAGGCCTCACTGGTTACAAGGCGGCGCAGTCACGCATTCAACTCACAGAAACCTTCAAGAACTTCGAAGTATGCACAAAAGAGTAACCAATATTCTTCGAACGACTTTCCTATTAAGATCGTTACCCTATAGGTCTCGTTCTAGTCAAAATTTTAGGCTTAGGTTCGCGTTTGGTTTCGTGTTCCTAAGGCGGGCAAGAAGAGAACGGTGATGAAATCCGAACCCTTATCTTGTATGGCCAGTCCTTCCCCTTTACTAGGAATTAAAATCAACCGTATTCAAGTCCTCGGCATATATTCACCTTAAGGAATACAGTAAACCCGCTGACAGGGGATTCGCGGGTGTTTCGAAAAACTTACCTCCCGTACCAGACGGGAGAAGAACCGCTGAAGTCGACTCGGGCCACAACTCCTATGTTATGTACGAACCCGAGGGGCCGAGGTGATATCGTAATCACCGTCCTTCCCTGCACATAGTTTGTATTTAAACCAACCCTTCCTTAGGGTTTAAAAATAATAATGTCCAAAGTCCAATGTCCAAGTGTCCAAAAAGAAAAGAAAAATTACAAAAATAGCAAACCCTAATACAGTTCTCTCTTTCTTTTCTTTCTTTTTTTTAATAAAAAAAAATAAATAAACCCTAAAATAAATAAAAAAAAATATCTAAAAAGAAATTGTCCTCTTCTTCGTTCTTTTCGCTTTAATCTTTCGCTCCAAGTCTTTATGCTTTAAGTTCCAGTTCTTACGAAATCACCAAACTCCTTGGCTCAATTCGCTTTATGATCCAAAACCTGTAGACAAAAGATAAATACCCAAAAACGTAAAAAAGAACAAAATAATAAAAACCTAAAAAATAAAAAAAAAATAAAAAAAGAAAATAAAAGAAAACTAAGTCTAAAAACCTTAAAAGCAAATCCGCGTCGGCGGCGCCAAAAATTGATGTGATTTGTAGATAGTGGTAAAAGTGGTTCGATTCTCAGACTTGCGAAGGATAAAATATATACTTAAATTCTAAAACTAAAATAGAAAACAAACTAAAAATTGTCACAAACTCAATCAAAGATGATATCAAAATTCAAAGAACACTGAGGCTAAGATTCCACTATTTTCCAAGTTCAAAGTGATTTATGCCCAATATTTATATTTATGCAATTTTATCGTTCAAGTTGATTCTAACTTATTGCAACTAGTAGATTCTCAAAATAACAAGTGTAAATCCAAAGCATAGAACATCAAAAACCTAAGTCCAAGTATGTTCTATCAAAAGAAATCACAATTGCTTAACAAGGATCATTCAAACAATTTTCAACCAAGGCAAATAATCATAAAATAACTGCAAATAAATAAATAAAATAGAATATACCACTTCTTGTTGGAAAAATAGCTTCCTCTATCGCCTCAGCAATGGGGTTTAGCTCCTCATATTAATCACTTTATCAAAATTACATGTTTGTTGCTCAAAAGTTGATTAAAGATGAAAAACTATAACACTGGATGTTTGCAACGATGTATTGGAGTTGCAAGACAAAGGACTGACTGTTACAAAGAAGTCACTATAGCAGCGTTACAAATTTGAGACGATGTTCTTATTTGCAGCGGATGTTCTTCAGCAGCAGCAGAATACAGTTTCCTGCAACTTGATCAATATGGCTCTGTAGGGTTTCTAACTCCTCTGCGACTGCTCCAATAACTTCGTTTTCTTTCCTGGGACTTAAACACACCTTTTATACTACTCAGAAACCTAAAAATAGCGATTAATTCTCGCTTTTTCTTTACGTGCAAGTCACGGAAATAATCTCTTCTACCGACTTCCCTAGCCAATTCTGAGCTTTCCCAATTGTCTTAAACTCTTCCTTAGATAGAATACTACCTTAGGAAACAATTTCACGCGTTTAGTCTCCCTGGATTACCAAAAATCAACCCAAACAGAGACCCGTACAAAACTCAAACTCTGTTTCCTTATTTTGGATTATCCAGCCCAATTCGATTGATTCCAGTGCACATACCAAGCCTGTTATGCTCAATCACGTCTATCCTAACAAATTTCAGCGATTGAATCTCTCTAAAACACCTTCGAAATCAATCCCCAACTCTGGTTCGTCTGCAACATTTTTTCCCGCCAATTTTTGAGTTTAAAACCGATGAAGATGACCTCCCCCTGTCCTGTGTTGGTCTCCCTATAGCAGTTGCCTGGAAATGGATGCCCATTAGTAATTAGGTCACCCCTTATCCAAAGTGAGAGTTCGTATAGTAATTTTCTCCCACGAGCGCAAAAACCACTTTTTTAGCCAATTTTGCCGCAAAAGCTTATTTCTCCAAAAATACCTATAGGGACATAAAAAGCCATAATAAATATAATATCGAGCACTAATAATATATACAATTGATATTATATAAGACACAAAAATGTGCCTATCAATTCTCTTACAACAGATTTATGTGAAGTTTTTGTTATTTTTGCTTGACTGCAATATTCATATTTTTCAAATTCATTTTCATAAAATTCAGGGAGGACACCTAACTTTCTCATGTTATTTACTAACTTTTTACCCACATGACAAATCCTACCAAGCCAAACATTAAAATTGCAAACCATATAAGCAGAAGATTCAATTTTATTCATAGCATCAACATTAAGCTTAAACATTCCATCAGTAGCATAACTTTTTCCTACAAAACTCTTATTCTTAGTTATAGTGTAAATATCAGACCCGATAGTTTGATACAACCCAGCCTTTTTGAGAAGATAGCCGGAAACAAGGTTCTTTCTCATTTATGGAGTGTGAATGACATCTTTCAGCATGAGTTTCTTCCCAGAAGTAAACTTCAACTCTACCGTACCAGAACCTTTCACCATAGTGCTGTGAGAGTCTCCTAACAACACTTTCTTATCCTTGGTTTCAGCATAAGACTTAAACATGGACCTATCAAAACAACAATGACGCGAAGCACCACTGTCTATCCACCACCCATCAGATCCACCAACCATGTAGAACTCTGGATCAGAGACCATGGCAATTATAACGTCACTCACAACATTAGCTTGTGCGTTATTCTTTTCCTTGTTAAACCTGCAATTCCTAGCCATGTGGTTTGGTTTATTACAGGTATAACAAAGAAACTCAGAATTGTAATTCTGTCCATTTCTCGATGGGTGTTGGTTCTTGTTTTAATTAGGCCTTCCTCCTTTCTTTTGGTTCAGGTTAGGTTTCAGGTCCTTCTTCTTAGGTTTCAAACTAGGATGAGTCTTATTGTTTGAAACAATGAGAATCTCTTCCTTCTTATCTTGTTTCCGAGCTTCTTCCTCAACCCTGAGCTTAACAATCAAACATTCAAGAAAAAATTCTTTAGTCTTGTGACGCAAAGTATTACGAAAATGTTTCCAGCTAGGTGGTAACTTGTCAACCATTACAGAAACTTGAAATTTTTCATCAGTTTTCATACCTTCGGTCATAATTTCGTGGTAAATTTTTTGAAGTTCATGAGCCTGTGCAACAACTAACCTATCATCCACCATTTGGTATCTCAAATACCGTCTCACAGCATACTTCTTTGAGCCAGCTTCCTCAGTGTCATATTTTTCTGTAATGCATCCCACACATCTTTAACAGTTTCAAAAGTTGAATAATACTCATATAAATCATCAGATAATGCGTTAAGAATGTAGTTTTTGCAATCAAAGTCATCATCGACCCATTTGTCAATGGCCTTTTGTTTCTCCTCAGGAGTTTGAGAAACAACCTCTTTGGCACCACCGGTAGGAGGTGGATCAGTAGCAGCAGCACCAACATCAGCATTGGCAGCAGCAGCCTTATCAGCAGCAGTCTTATCAACAGCAGGTTCCAGGGTTCCAGGATGAACACTCGACACAATCATATGCAGCTTCATGAGTTTGAGATAAAAGAACATCTTCCATCTCCTGAAATGCAGGCCTTCAAATTTGAATGGCTTGTTGGTATCATCAACGCGCTTCTTTTCAACCTCCATAACAAAATCAAAATACCTTAAAATTGTTGGAAACAATATAGAAAATTCACAAAATAAATCTCAAACAGCTGAGTCGCGGACTAGGTCGCTATCTTTAAGGTATTTCGCGACTCTGCCTCTTTGATTGTGCTAGCAGTCAAAATTGTCGAAAGACCTATGGGATAAAACAACTGATACTCTCTTGTTCGATTTCTCTGCACTATGAGAAATCGAATCACAATACTCTTTCTACACTTGCTCAGAACTCAAAAATAGATGTAAAACTCTGTTTTTCATCCTCTGCAAAACTAGTCTAATATAGCTCAAGAGAATCAATCAAATTTAATGAAAATAAATTTTGAGTAACTCCCCTCAATTAACTTTCCGTAACAGTAAGAAAACGGACAGAAAAGACTGTCAAAACTAAAGATAATTAATTAGAGAATAATTACCATAAACGTTTTTCAAAACCAAAAGTCAGATGTGCAAAAAAAAAATAAGTTTTTGAATCACAGACCTCCCAAGGCCCCAAGGCCCCGCTCTCCCGGATTTTATTAAATAAATATAGATATATAAATATACCTGGTCAAATGCATGGGGTGAGACTTGAACCCAAGTCTTTAGTGTGGGAGACCAAAATAATACCACCACACTATCTCTCTAAGTTTGGTATAATATTAAAAAATTATGTTTTTAAATATACATACCCCAACAATCCCCCACTTATATTTCAAAACATTGAGCAAGTGTTGTATAGTTGTGCATTTTCAATAGTGCCTTTCGACTTGAACCTCTGCAGAGTGTTAAACTTTCTAAGTACCAGGTGACTAGAGTGACTTGCGTCTTGAACTCTAACTAATATTAGATTATTTAACACACACAACTATATATAGATTAAAGTCCTTAAGTTCGCACATTAAGGCTATGTGCTTAACTCTTTTTTTAACAAATGATCTAGAGAAATACCCAATTTCTCATAGAAGGTGGTCATACCTTCACATTCGTATAGGTGAGTCTATCAAGAATACTCCTGCGTATACCACTCTAACTTAAGAGCTATAGACTTCATTAAGAGTTAAAAAAAACTCAACCTGTTTCCCACTTCAGGATATCATGCTATGGGAATGCATGACTCTATCATATCATTTATAACTTCGTCTAGTCCCTTTGAACCTATTTGTAGGTTGGGTATCCATTACAAATGACTCAACTTCTCACAGGCAAAAGTCCCATACTTTTAGAGGTATTCCATACCTTTTCTCTTGTTAATCCTTTCATCAAAGTATCAGCTATATTTCCTTCAGACCTTACATGATCTACTCTAACGGTGTCGTGCTTTCGACGTATCTGTCGATTCTTATAGTTATTATAACAATTCTCTACTACTCTGATAGCCGCGGTACTATCGCAGTGGATCAAAAGTGGCTGGTATCGGTTTTTCCCATACTGGAATGTCTGACAACAGACTCTTCAGCCATCCTGCCTCTTCACTAGCTGCTGCTAGTGCCATCAATTCAGCCTCCATCGTAGTTTGGGCTATAATTGTCTGTTTCTTTGATCTCCAAGATACAACTCTCCCAGGAATAGTAAAAACATATCCACTGGTGGCCTTGGAATCATCTGAAACAGTGTTCCAATTAGCATCGCTAAATCCTTCAAGGACTGCAGGATACCTTTGATAGTGTAATCCTAGGTTTGTGGTTCTTTTCAGATACCGCATAATAGTATCCCAGTGTTCCAAACTAGGATTACTGGTAAACCTGCACAAAACTCCCACTGCATAGGCAATGTCTGGTCTAGTACAATCATTTGCAGAACACAGACTGCCAATTATACTAGCATATTCAGAATGTCTAACACTTTCTCCAGTATTCTTAAACAATTTCACATTAGGATCAAACGGAGTACAAACAGGTTTACAATAAAAATATTCATACTTCCTCATAATTTTTTCAATGTAGTGATATTGATCTAAAGAAATACCACCATCAGTTCTAGTTATTTTGATTCCCAAGATTACACTAGCTTCACCCAAATCTTTCATGTCAAAATTCGAACTAAGCATGCTTTTAGTTTCATTGACAACAGATAAATTGCAAATCATCCACATACAAGCAAACAATCACACACACATCATTTTCAGATTTATAATAAATGCATTTGTCACCCTCATTTATTTTGAAGTTATTTGAAATCATTAAATTATCAAATTTCTCATGTCATTGTTTAGGAGCTTGTTTCAAACCATAAAGAGATTTTTCTATCTTACATACTTTTTGTTCTTGTCCAGGAATCACAAAACCTTCAGGTTGTTCCATGTAAATTTCCTCTTCTAGTTCTCCATTCAAAAAAGCAGTGTTAACATCCATTTGGTGAATAACAAGATTATGAGCAGCAACAACAACAATCAAAACACGTATAGATGTTAATCTAGTAACAGGAGAATAAGTATCAAAAAAATCTACGTTCTCTCGTTGCCTAAATCCTTTAGCAACCAGTCTAGCTTTGTGCTTATCTACTGTTCCATCAGGTTTGAGTTTCCTTTTCAAAACCCATTTACAACCTATAGGCTTACAACCAAGAGGTAAATCTACTATACGCCAAGTTCCATTAGACATGTGAGAATCCCATTCATTATCTACAGCTTCTTGCCAGAAACTAGACTCTGCAGAACTAAACGCCTCTTGTAAATTAGAAGGTTCTTCCTCTACAGCGTAAAATTCAAAGTCGGGATTTTTATCTTTTGTCTCAATCCTAGATTTTTATCTTCATTTCTATGTTCTTCTAATCTAGGTTCAGAATCAGAACTAGGTAAAGTACTTGGTAATCTCTCTTCAAAGAAATCTATCTTCACTTCTATGTTCTTTTATCTTCACTTCTATGTTCTTCTAATCTATTACCCCCACTATTCCTGGATTTAAAAGGAAATCTCTCTTCAAAGAAATCAACATCAATAGTTCAATAATAACCTTATTATTAATATCAAAGAACCTATAAGCTTACTATTTTGAGCACAACCAATAAAAACACATTCATAAGCTCTACTTTCTAACTTATGTCTTCTAGGATCAGGTTTTCTAACAAAAACTAAACAACCCCAAACTATAAAATAAGAGACATTAGGTTTCCTACCTCTCCATATTTCATAAGGAGATATTTTGGTTTTATTATTGGGAATGCGATTCAAAACATGGCAAACAGTCAACAAACATTCACCCCACCAATGAGAAGCAGCACCAGAACTAAGCAAACAAGCAATAGTCAATTCAGTAAGAGTACGATTCTTTCTTTCAGCTTTCCCATTCATTTGAGGATTATATGGAGCAGTTCTTTCATGTATTATGCCATTAGTTTGATAAATTTCAGTAAAGGGAGCAGAATCATATTCAGTGCCTCTATCACTACGAAACCTCTTAATTTTTCTACCAAATTGATTTTCAGTTTCAGCAATAAAGATCTTAAACTTTTCAATAGCTTCATTTTTATGGCTCAAAAAATAAACATAAGTATAATTAAAACAGTCATCAATAAACGTCATGATATACCTTTTTCCATTTCTAGTTAGGATACCTTCATATTCACACAAATCAGAATGTATTAAGTTTAGTGGTTTGGATTCTCTTACAACAGATTTATGTGAAGTTTTGGTTATATTTGCTTGACTGCAATATTCACATTTTTCAAATTCATTTTCAGAAAATTCAGGGAGGACACCTAACTTGCTCATGTTATTTACTAACTTTTTACCCACATGGCAAAGCCTACCATGCCAAACATTAAAATTGCAAACCATATAAGTAGAAGATTCAATTTTATTCATAGTATCAATATTAAGCTTAAACATTCCATCAGTAGCATAACCTTTTCCTACAAAACTCTTATTCTTAGTTATAGTGTAAATATCAGACCCGATAGTTTGATACATCCCAGCCTTGTTGAGAAGATATCCGGAAACAAGGTTCTTTCTCATTTCTGGAGTGTGAAGGACATCTTTAAGCATGAGTGTCTTCCCAGAAGTAAACTTCAACTCTACCGTACCAGAACCTTTCACCATAGTGCTGTGAGAGTCTCCCAACAACACTTTCTTATCCTTGGTTTCAGCATAAGTCTTAAACATGGACCTATCAAAACAACAATGACGCGAAGCACCACTGTCTATCCACTACCCATCAGATCCACCAACCATGTAGAACTCTGGATCAGAGACCATGGCAATTATAACGTCACTCACAGCATTAGCTTGTGTGTTATTCCTTGTTAAACCTGCAATTCCTAGCCATGTGGTTTGGTTTATTACAGGTATAACAAAGAAACTCAGAATTGGAATTCTGCCCATTTCTTGATGGGTGTTGGTTCTTGTTTTGATTAGGCCTTCCTCCTTTATTTTGGTTCGGGTTAGGTTTCAGGTCCTTCTTCTTAGGTTTCAAACTAGGATGAGTCTTATTGTTAGAAACAATGAGAATCTCTTCCTTATTATCTTGTTTCCGAGCTTCTTCCTCAACCCTGAGCTTAACAATCAAACTTTCAAGAGAAAATTATTTAGTCTTGTGACGCAAAGTATTACGAAAATCTTTCCAGCTAGGTGGTAACTTGTCAATCATTACAGAAACTTGAAATTGTTCATCAGTTTTCATTCCTTCGGTCATAATTTCGTGGTAAATTTTTTGAAGTTCATGAGCATGTGCAACAACTGACCTATCATCCACCATTTGGTATCTCAAATACCGGCTCACAGCATACTTCTTTGAGCCAGCTTCCTCAGTGTCATATTTTTTCCGTAATGCATCCCACACATCTTTAGCAGTTTCAAAAGTTCAATAATACTCATATAAATCATCAGATAATGCGTTAAGAATGTAGTTTTTGCAATCAAAGTCATCATCGACCCATTTGTCAATGGCCTTCTGTTTCTCCTCAGGAGTTTGAGAAACAACGTCTTTGGAACCACCGGTATGAGGTGGATCAGTAGCAGAAGCACCAGCATCGGCAGCAGCAGCAACAGCAGTCTTATCAGCAGCAGGTTCCAGGGTTCCAGGATGAACACTCGACACAATCATATGCAGCTTCATGAGTTTGAGATAAAAGAACATCTTCAGCTTCCATCTTCTGAAATGCAGGCCTTCAAGACCCCAAGGCCCCGCTCTCCCGTATTTTATTAAATAAATATAGATATATAAATATACCTGATCAAATGCATGGGGTGAGACTTGAACCCAAGTCTTTAGTGTGGGAGCCCAAAATAATACCACCACACTATCTCTCTAAGTTTGGTATAATATTACAAAATTATGTTTTTAAATATACATATCCCAACAGATTAAAGGTCTGAACTTTATCTAAAGAAAAATTTGTAATTTTTTCACCCCTCTTTATAGTTTGGAACTCAAGAAGTGTTATAAGTAAAGTAAATAACACATACAAAATTTTATTAACGAGGAAACCGCAAATGCAGAAAAACTCCGGGACCTAGTTCAATTTTGAATACACTCAGAATTAAGCCTCTTTACAAAATCTAATGTCAACTTCGTATTGTTGAGACCAAGTAGACTACCCCTAGCTACTTAGTTTCCTTAGTATCCATGCGTCTCCGACCTTTTGGTCACGCACGTGAATCTCAAGACAGAAGTCACGATCTCAAGTTGCTTTACCCAGTAAAGTCTTCATGTACTCAACTCCTTTAGATCGTATTTTAAACAGTAAAGGAACAAATCTGTTTGGTAACCGCTTCAATTATCATTACAGTAAAAGATATGTTGAGTAGTCGACAAAGGCTCTTCTGTTAAACTAATAAACTCCTTCGTTAGATATTATCAATCTAAATCCAAACTTTCAGATCTAGATTCACAACTATCAAATCATAGAGAACCACCAAATGATAGTTGCCGATCAATACGACTTTCTGATCAAATCTATAAAAGATAAATCTAAACTAAGTCGGATCACAGCCGATCAAGATGTGTGCACAAATTCACAAGATACAAGAACTAATAAGAAAATCTTCTTCGTCTTCAGATATTCAATTGCCTTCTCAATAACCTGCACAACACAAACTTGAATCCTCTTATAATCAATCACGCATAGAACGGAGTCTGTTAACAATGGATTATCACAATGTGTCTTTAGATCAACAAATGGTTCTAAATATCCCATCGATATTTTGATCTAGTTTGAGTGACTCTTATGTCAGAAGAGAAGGCTCTCAAGAATAATCAAACTAGGTGAAACCAAAGTTTCAACAACCAGTAGTCAATCAAATCAATAATCGAAAACTAAAATAACAATGCAATTATCTAGTTTCCCACCAGCGCTACTCGTAGAGCTTCTTGATCTCACGGAAGTCTTTAAACGAGCGGTCGTAAGAGATTTCGCCTAATTAGGTTACTTTCCTCTCCGGATAGATGGCTCCACCAGAAACAACACGAATGAAGTTTGCCTGGCTCTTAGGATAGTTTGCAAGAAATGCAAACTCAAGTATTTATAGACCAAGGTTGTTTGCACAACAAGGAAATTCCAAAACCGAAAATATTCTCAAGATATTCATTAAAGTACCTAATTTTGGTTTTCTTATTTCCAATTAAATGTCAAATAATATTTCTGAAATCTCTCTTAGAAAACTTCTATTATTAGTTTAGCACATTAACTAATAAACCTTTTTCAGAGGATATTCTTTAATTGCTGGTAACTAAAACATATATATTTGAAAATCATAATTAAATGTTTTTCAATATTTCGGTTTGGGATCACCTTGAGCATCAAGGAATATTTTTGAACAATTAATGATAAGAGTTATGTACATGTTCAAATAATGTCGACATCTAGAAGCTTCTCATCTTAGCAAACCCTAATTCCTAATTCACACACAACTATGAAGAAATGTGTGAACTTTGGAAACTCAGTTTTGCTCTTGGAATGACTCACAATATAAGTTGTGACCGGTTATATCATGCTCTCCAAGATAGGTTGTGATCGGTTATACCATGCTTCCCCATGTAGCTTGTGACCGATTACACCTTGCTTCCTAGTATAGCTTGTGACCGATTAAACCTTGTTTCCCAATGTAGCTTGTGACCGGTTATACCTTGCTTCCCAATGTAGCTTGTGACCAGTTACACCTTGCCTCTCAAACCTAGTTAGGATCGGTTACACCTTGTGACACAATATAGGCTATGACTGGTTATACCTTGATTCTCAACATAAGTCAAGATCGGTTCTACCTTCTCATCTTGTATTGGTAATTAAAATATATTCAATGAAGAACCGGACCAACACGCTTATGATTTCCCTTTCGATTATGAAACAAGTTCATACATCTACTTCCTTAAACCAATGTAATAATGCATAGTTTCCTAAGATGAAATCACACCTATATCCCACATATAATCAAGTAACTAATTACATAGATTATGTTGATGTCGTATTTAAGAAGTTCAAAATATAAGCAATATACTTTGTAATATAATTCCTTGATACTTTGATCATAATGCAACTCTAATCACTAGAGTATTATATATACAGCTTCGCATGTTATGTTTTCACTATAAAGAGACTTAAAAGATACGTTAGGAATGGAAACAAGTCAAGTCAGTATTACTAACCTCAAGTGGAAGGATGATATCTTCGTTGTAGTCGTTACTTCTTCACTTTCTTAAGGTCTTCAGAGTAATACTTGTAAGTCTCAACATTCCTAGACCTTCTAGTCTAACCTAAATGAAGTTGACTCTAGTAAGTAATCAAGTGACTCTAGATTTGTTTTGATACTAAAATATGACAACCAAACTTGACCTACCAATGCTTGGTGAGTTCAATCGGGCCATGCTCTAATTAACAGAGTATATATAGCCTTAATGCGTCTCTTTTTTGCCGATGATATTGTAATCAATATAAATGTAAAACATGGGAAGCTTTAGGCGTCTAATGTACCTTTTGGATATGTGTTAAAAAATTTATGGGAAATTTGTTAGTTATCTGGAGAGCAAGATATATTTTGATGGTGCTTCCAATAATAAATAAGAATTGTTGATTTTCTTGGCATATGGGAATTGCATCTTTTCCTAATAGGCACCTACGTGTTCAAGTTATGCCTAGTGCACTTTCATTGGTGCATGTTAGATCAACTATTGAGAAAATTTAAGACCACCTAACAAGGTGGAAGGGAATACTTCTTTCTCTTCAGACTAAGTCTTATGGGCTAGATTTGGCTGCTAAATTAGGCAAAAAGCGTTGCAGATTACACAAAAAACGTTGCCTATTCTTTAACACTACTTTTCTTTTCAGATATATCTCGCATTCCAACTAGTAGAGAGATGGTTTTGTTGAATGGTTCAGCGTAGAGAAAATCAACTTTTCGCTGTTTGGTTCAGCACAGATTGATTTATTTTTTGATCCAAAGGCTGAGATGGTTGCATTGTTCCATTCAGCACGGCCACGGGGAATGGTTCAGCGCATCTAGATGCTAGATTATAATTGCCATAAGACTTAGGAGGTTATTCTAGCTTCCAATATAGATGCTAGATTAGATAACCATACTCAAGCGAGGATTTTTTTCGTGAAGTATGTAATTGCTAGTGATCCCATTCATAATATGATAGTTCCAAGTGGCCTAAATGAGGTTCAAAGGATTTTGAAAGGGTTGTTAGTTGTTTGGGTTATTCAGATTGATTGTTGAAGACTAATTTTTATTGATGGAGGTGAGGGAATAAGCTTCCTTTCTACCTCTCTTACTCAATTTTTACTTCAATTGTCTTACAAACTTTATTAAATATTTTCTACTTACACTAGGTTCGTAAGTGACCTAATACAAAAGGAGACGTAGACTTCATATTTCCACTAATTACATCTTAGCAAGTGCACTACAATTGTACTTTGCACACTGTGTGCAGTCAGGCTTCTGCTTCTGATACTTTGCAGTCAATCAACTAATATTATATTAACTATCATTCTTCTTGTTTAATGTGATGTTCTACAACTCTTAGTAGCTTCCAGAAATTTTGAAACATTCCTTTGGGAAGTGCCTTGGTGAATATATCCGCCAATTGATCTTCCATCTTGCAATACTGGAGTTGAATTTCACTTTCTTCGACCTTTTGTCGAATGACGTAATACTAATTAAGTTTGATGTGCCTCGCTCGACATAACAAATATTCAACATTAAATTAACTCAACAAAAAAAAAACGGATTGGAATGGGCTAAAAAAATCGCGTAAACCGGACTTGGGACCTATTTAATCACTTAAACTTGGATTCAGTTGTAAATCAGAAATATCCAAGGTCATTTAGCGAGTAGTGATCAATCGTTTGGAAATAGGTTTTGGAGACCCAATTTTAATTACGCAGGTGATCTTGACGTCAGATTACAACCAAGCATATCAAATTTATTCAACACTTTTTCAGCATACTTGCTTTGATAAATGAACACTCCATCTTCACTTTGATATACTTCAATACCAAAGAAGTAATTGAGCAATCCCGTGTCACTTATATCATATTTCATCATTATTTACCTCTTGAATTGTTCAATCATATGAACATCATTACCCGTAAAACTTAGGTCATTAACATATTTTGCAACAATGAAAATAGATGTATCTTGTGTCTTAACATATAGTGTAGGATCACTCATGTTTTTGCTGAAATTTTGTACTTTGAAGTAACCATCTATTTGACTATACCAAGCTAGTGGTGCTTGCTTGAGGCCATATAATCCTTTCTTCCACTTTTGTTGAATTTAAAGGTCCACACATTGTTTCCTCACCTTTTTCAAAATCTCATGGTATATTTTTCCTTATTACTATGAGAAATGAAATTTCATGTCTTGTAAACAATAAAACTCATGCCATCTATGACACCATTTTTCACAAGTCAACCTGATGGATCATATTTTAGAAAAAACGGAGAAGAGATTTTATTATAAATAGAGAATAAAGAAACAATTTTGTTCTCAAAGGGTACTCTCTATTGACTTGAAGTTTTACTAATAGAAAGGAAACAATTTCTGTTAAAAAACTTGCTACTGCGGTTAAAAGAATACGTTATCAGATACCCTAAAAAGAATTGTTTTCTCAATTTCTCTATGGAAAGTAGAATTATGCGTTCTCCACATAATGGTTTCCTTGAAACCATTGACTCTTATTTCTAACAATCCTATGAACATAAATTACAATGTTCTTTGCGTTATTTTGTGGACCTAATTGGTTCTAATAAGCCCATATATGGATTGATATCTTCTTAGATAACAAGGATACTGATTTCCGAAAATATATTGTTTCCTTAAATAATAGTAAATATTTCTTTTTGGAAACCCTTATGAAAACTTGGTTTATTTTGCAAGTAGGGTTTTATTCAAAGAATAAAAATATTTTGATCTTTCAAAGTATTTATCTTAAAGGTTTCGTGATTGGATTCTCAGAGATGGTTTCAGAAGACTCTTCTGAAGATCTAAGAGGGTGACTTACAACCTTGATTTTAGCTAACAAAATTTCTCGTATGTATATCGAAAATTGTTATCATATTATCTACAATGTTAATGGGATAATTTGTGGTGAGTTTGTTGGTGATCATTGTATTGACAAGGTTGAAAAATATCTTGACTTGTTAGGAAGTGAAAGATTAGCAATATGTGTTGAAATCTGTCACCATATTATTCATATTTCTTCGTCTTCTAAAGTAAAAGCATCTTGCACACTCGAAGGATTTTTGGATCTCATTGGAAAATGGGAACCGCTTAAAGAAAAGATAGATGTTGAAAGGAAAAGCATAATTACCTACGAATATCTTTTAAGCACTGCCGTGAAAAGTTCTCCAAACAACATTCACTATCTTAAAGAAATTATTAATCACCACAAGAATGTCTTGATGGGGCTTCAGTCTCAACTTAATGATATTATTTATCTATTTTTGGTAGATAAATAATATTATATATTATTTGTTTCGAAACCCTTAAAGGTACCGAAAAATCAAGAATGTCTGTTTCTGATACAAACTCTTGCTCAACATAAGAAAAGCTCAAATTCTGAAAGTTGCACTTGTGATGGATGTGATCTTATTATACGTATCAATCAAATCATGTCTTCAAGAACTAGTTTTCGTACTTTTCAAAGTGGTGAAGAGTATCTGAAATATGTTATATAATATATCGAACGAACACTTGCGCAACAAAAAGGAGAAGACTCAATTGTTGATTTATTTCAATATTTGTATAAGATATATTTGATACTCTCAATAATTATATTAGATATAATATTATGTCATTCTTTTGATAGTTTGATTCTGCAACTCGTTGTGATTTATATGTATCTTTGCTTTCGATTATGAGAAACTTTCGATTTTCATTAACTTTAAATTTCGGTCACATATTGGGATATCTCTTATGATAACCTTTAGGATTGCTTTATAAAATAATCATAAGAAGATGATGGTGATTAAAATCATGTGTGAAATCACATTTTTATGTTGTTATGTATTTTAGTATACTTATGAATTTCGCTTTTAGATTTTTACTTTGTGGCAGGTAATAGTTAAGATTTTTCAACCTTTCTCTGGTAGAGATTTTTTTTTATTATTATCCTTTTGTTTTACAGGGAATAACAAACAATCAGGGAGAGTTCTACATTGAACGGGGGATTAATGATATATTTTTGTGGGGGGTGAGGTTATAGAAATCGGGGGAAGAATTGTTTATGATAATCTCTTTCCTAATAAATAACTATATCGATTCCGATATTAGTTTGGCTTATTGAAATGAGGTAATGATTGTTTCTGATTAATTGTTTTCATGATACGAAAATTAGTCATCTAACCTGGTTAGGCTTACCAAAATAAAGGAAAATTACTTTGGTAGTTTTTGTTTTTGTAATGACCCAACACTCCATCGACATTGTCTCCACTTAGCCAATGTGGTTATCCGGCAGTATAGGTTTTTAACGGGTACCGATGCGGTCATCCAGCAGCAGCTTCCCGGAAGGTCACACATTCCTGGATTATACCACCCGAGTACGCTTAAACTGCAGAGTTTTCTGCCAACTCTGGAGTCAATTGTGCTGAAAAGTCCCTGGTATAACGTAGACGTTACTTACCTCCCGAGAGACCAGTATCTAGCATAACCGCTCAACGCACTCTCCCAACCGAGCACAAGTGACCCATCCCTAGTTGTATCCCAATTGTCATCGATATTATACCCACTTTGATATCCAGCAGTCTGAGATTTTTAATGGCACTACTGCAGTAATCCAATAGTAGCTTCCAAAGAGGTCATCCTTCCATTGACTACTCCTGGACGAGCACGCTTAAATGAGAAGTTTTTCTCACAAATCAATCAAGTGTATCCATCAGGCGTCTTGTAAGACCATTATCTGGAATAACTGCCCAGTGTACTCTCCCACCCGAGCACTAGCGACCCATCCATAGTTGTATCCCAACTAACACCGACATTGTTCCCACTTACCCACTGCGGTTATCCAGAAGTGTGGGATTCTTTATTTATTTTTTGCATTATTGCGGTTATCTAGCAGCAGCTTCCCGAGAGGTCACCAATCCTGTGACTACTCTTTATCGAGCATGCTTAACTGAGAAGTTTTATCTACAACTCAATCAAGTGTACCCATAAATCCTCAGTGTTAGGAAAGGACAATCCATTACCTATATTCCATTCGACGAGTCCTACCTACCGAATCGAGTTATTATAATATCGCCACTTTAAAAAGGAGTCGTGCTCGGACGGGAGAGGGCCTTTAGTAGCTCTGGAATATAGTCAATCCCAGATCTCCAACATTCCCTGCCCCTCATGAGATAAGCACCTGGACCAATCCGTCCAGCATACTCTCTCACCCTAGACATGTGGCCTGTCGTCTTCTCTGATACCATTTGTAATTACCCGACCCTCCACGATATTGTCCCTGTTATAGCACTTCTCGGTCGAACTCGCAAACGTTGCTATCTCAAGCTTGTTGTCAAGTTTAGTTGCCAAAACTATAAGTGTTGATTTCTAGTCTACTTATAGCTAAGTCTCGGATTAGGATAGAAAGTGTAGTTGAGCTTTAGACTTCACGGTGTTCATCAATCAAAGACGAAGAACTACTAAGGGGAGCTTGTGGAACTTCATCAACAAAAGGTATGTGGAGATTTGAACTCATCTATCACTCAAAATTCTATCTACTCTATATCCTATTTGAGACAAAAGACGTATAACTATATAGACTTCGATTATACACATTTGATAATTCGAGCTGAGTTTAACTCGCTTACATATTTCTAGAAATATGTGTTGGTAAGCTTTCGCTTTAACCAAGTTCATCTTATATTCTTGACAAAAGTCAAAAGACGAAAATCGCCTGGTAACATCTTACATGATTTGTATGAGACAGTCATTTTATATAGACTCGGAATGTTTCGTATTGATCATTCGATCACTTGAAAATTGCTTTGAAGCTAATAGTTTGTGTGAGACAGCTATTGTCGTCTTCCGAGAATGTTTCAATGATTGAAACGGGAGTTTAGAATGAATAACCATGATTGGATATAGAACAGTATGCGTACTTGTATGCTAAATGTTGCAAGTTATTCCAAGTCCGGGAACCATGGTATGCATACCTGTATGCGTACTGATTGGTTTAGTAGAGGTCTGAGAACTAAGTACGCATACCGGTATGCGTACCCGTTCGCGTACTGGCGAAACCAAACTTAGTCCGGCTACCCGTCTGCATACTTGAGTGGGTTACGTTCTAAAATCGGTTTGTTCATGAACTACTACATTTATATAATAAGGAATGCAATATTTTGCAAACCGTGGCTATAATGTTCATGAATTGATTCGAGTGAATCAAAATCGATTTTTCTTCAATTGTGTCTTGTATACTTCTATGAGAATATAAACAATTGAACAAATCTAGAACTAGTTTCATTTGAGTCATTTGAAATAGTTATGGTTAAGATGAATAAGATTGATATGAAAGTGTTCATATGGCTAACTTCGGTTAACTATTGTTGAGACAACAAAGGTGTACACGTTTACGTACGGTTACTCATATTTAAATGAAGTCACTTTTCATTTGTGTGTAACAATCTAAGTTCGATCTAACGGTTGAAATATATTAGCTTGAGTCTAATCAGGTTTTCATCTAACGGTGAATATCGAATGCTTTGTTACTAAGGTAACATTGATTACAAACCCTCATTTGAAGACTATATAAAGGAGAACTCTAGCAACTGGGAAACCTAATCCCCACACATGTGTGATACTGGTTGCGACTAGAGTCGATTCTCCTTTAACCTTAGGTTTTTCTAAAATCCTGTAGGTTAACGACTTGAAGACTTCATTGGGATTGTGAAGCCAGACCCAACTATTTTCTTTGTAGTTGCGTGTTCTGATCTTGATGTTTTCTATCGTGATTGAGTACTATCTTCTCTAAGATTTTCTCGAGATTTAATCTTCGATAGGAAAGATAAAAAGTAGTCACAAACATCTTTGTCTCATCGTTTGTGATTCTACAATATCTTATTTCGTTACCATACGATTAAGATTATTGTGAGGTGATCGATATTTCTAGGCTGTTCTTCGGGAATATAAGTCCGGTATATCAATTGGTTCTTGTTCACCTTGATTTATAAAAATACGGAACAAAAATCATAGGTATATCTGTGGGAGATAGATTTATATATTCAATAGAATTTTCTGTGTGACGCAGATTGGTTTATCAAGTCTTCGACCTTGAGTCGTAGAAACTCTTAGTTTTGGGTGAGATCAGCTAAGGGAATCAAGTGCATAGAATCCTGCTGGGATTCAGAAATGTAAGGAGCGAACTGTACCTTGATCAGTGTGAGATTGGTTAGGGCTCAACTACATTCCAGACCGAAGTTAACTTTGAGTAGGCTAGTGTCTGTAGCGGCTTAATACAATGTGTCGTTCAAATATGGATTAGGTCCCGGGGTTTTTCTGCATTTGCAGTTTCCTCGTTAACAAAATTTATGTTGTCTGTGTTATTTCTTTTCCGCATTATATTTTCAATATAATTGAAATATCACAGGTTGTGCGTAGGTTCAATAAATTGTGAATCCAACCTTTGGTTGTTAATTGAATTGATTGACACTTGGATATTGGTTTTATATACCGTCCAAGTTATTTCTTATATTCAATCGGGCTCGCAAATTCCTATTTGTTTGATTGCAGATTGAATTGAGAAATTGAGATATAACTCCTTGATATACTTTTATTAAGATTGAGTCTGACTGTCTAGTCGATTCTCTTGAAAGTATATTTGAGTTAGTACATAAAGAAATATTGGGTATGGTTGTTAGACCCCCGCTTTTTCAATTGGTATCAGAGCAGGCAAACACGTTTAAGACCTCACAAGTCTGTGTTTGTAGTGATGTGACTCTATGGACAGAAGTGCTATCTCAATAAATGCACCACCAGATCCAGGGATTTCAGAGTTCTCTTCCATGACTTATTTAATAAAATATGTAGAAGAAATTCTATCTAAACCTCCACCAGGTTTAAAATCCCTTGAAGTGTTCTCAGGGCTTGAAAAGAAACTTGAAAGCTTATCTCTTGATGTTGAGTTATACCTCCAGAAAAAACAAGAATCTGTTGACAATCTAAATCAAGTTATGATGAATAATACTCATGTCGAGGTTGGTATTGATTTCCTAATTAGTAAGAGAAATGCTCCTCCTCTGTGTAATCCACTCGGTTGTAGCAAACTAAACGGTTTATAAGAGGAGTTTAAATCTCAGTCATCTGACGGTATCACCTCAAAGTATGTATCAGTTCATTGGTTAATTCCTGATACATTTTATCAAGATAATAGTATTACCCTCTTCTGTGAGAAAGTCAGAATATCTCTTTTTACTAAGACCGGGTCTAGTGGCTCTTCCCAACCACTTCCCAAACACCTTTACACATCAGCCTTGGAAGGGCCTGGCTCTTGCGGTTATTCCCAGAGAAATCCAGGGACGGCTAACCGTTGGCCGTTTTAAGCAACAAAAAAAATGGATAACAATCAACTGTTCTTCAAATAACGGTCACTAATCGCCCATTTTAGGTAAAACGGTTATCCATTAACCGTTCTCATTATCTTGACCAGTCAAACCGCGTTGAGCCGGCTAACCATTAGTCGTTCCCTTTTTAGGCAAAAGTTCCAAGAAGAACGAACACCGTTCATTCATTGTCTTCTTGTTCTTCCCCTTTGTTCCTTCTCTTCTCAACCAAAATAACTAAATAACCAAATAAACACCACCTACACAATTTTAGGATTTGGGTTTGTTGAGGAAACTCTTATTGAAAGTTGGGGTTATTTTTGAGGAGGTTAATAATCTCAATAATCAAAGGTAATCCAATAAACTTAAAACCCTTATTTGTTTTATTTTTTTTCCATTGAAATTTTTTTCATTAATTATTTGATGAATAACATAAATTCAAGGAGTTTTACAACCATGTGAGGACTTGAATTTATTTAAGATTGTTAATTTTAGGGACTTTACTTAGTATGTCTAATTATATAGGTTATTTACAAGTTATATGATTTGGTGTGATTGAAAATGAGATAATTTAGATTGTATGTCTAATTGTATATGTAATTTATACGTTATAGATATTATCATGGTCATAAAACGCTACACTTTAGTTGGAATTCATTTGCAAATGTTGGTGGTATTAAACTTTTACTTGAATTCTTGTGTTAAGTTTGTTAGATGTTAATTTTGACACCATTTTATTGTCACTCCGGTGTTGTTGTTAATTGAAGAATGTCTTTAAGGAGATATATGTCAATCAAATTGGGGGTTCCTCTGGCCGATGATTCAAATGACGAAGATACAAATCAAAATCTTCTCATGCTATATCAATATATGTTGCAACATACTCATAATTTGCATCAACCCGTTCCAACCCAAGTGACGAAGAAAGAATCAATCAATAGAAATCGTGCCGAAGCGGATGCAAGATTGATGCAGGATTATTTCAATGATGGTTGCACTTGGGGACCGTCAAATTTCCATGGCCGTTTAGGTATGTATCGACCCCTTTTCTTAAAAATTATGCACAAAATGTGTGAGGTTGACCCCGACTTTCGACAAAGAAAAGATGCTGCAAGAATTCCAGGTCATAGACCACACATGAAAATGTATGACGTTATGAAGTGTCTTTGTAAAGGCATCCCACCTGATAGCATTGATGATTATACCCGTATGGCTGCTTCTACTATTTACTATTATATTAAGAAGTTTTGTGCTGCAATTATGTTTGGGTTTAATGCGGAATACATGAGATGTCCCACTGTGAATGATATCAAGTGGCTGATGAAGGAAAACGCAGCTAGAGGCTTTCCAGGAATGCTTGGTAGCCTGGACTGTATTCATTGAGGTTTGAGGGTGTGTCCGATGGACGAGGCGGGAACACACACATGCCACAAAAGTTATCCCACCTGTGTTCTTGAGGCGGTTGCATCATACGATAGGTGGTTTTGGCATGGGTATTTTGGAGTGGGTGGATCAAACAATGATTTTAATGTTTTGAAGTCCTCTAATTTGTTTGATGATAATCTCAATGGTATTGCATCACCTTGTCATTTTACTATCAATGGGAACCAGTACACGTAGGGGTATTATTTAGTGGATGGAATTTATAAGAGTTACTCTGTGTTAGTCCAAGATTATGGTGCACCCAGTGATATTCCAATTCTCAAGTTATTTAACAAATATCAAATGGCTAAGAGGAAAGATGTGGAACGGGCATTTGGGACACTACAAAGTAAATTTAGGATCCTTTACCACAGATGTAACTACTCGGAAAAGCAAGATATGAAATCGATCATGAGAACCTGCTTGATATTGCATAATATCGTTGTAGAGGATGAACATCGTGACCCGGAGTGGAAATATGTGCCAGACCCGCCTCATGCACCTATAGTCGGATACTTGAGGCAGACAAGCGAGTCATTACAAAACCCAGTTCTTCAGGAGAGACTTCGTACGGATCTTGCAGGTCATATATGGGAACGACATGGTCAAGGTCTAAGGGATGGTGAAATGCCTGGAGATGCTATAGACAACGAGCTGGATTTGGGAGAAGACACGGACAAGGTTGATGTTTATCAAGATCATTACGACCCAGGACAAGTTATTTTGGGCTCCGATTCAGAATGATTTTATTATATGTTTTTGGGCTTCGATTCAAAATGATTTTATTATATGTTTTTTTATTTATGTGAGCGACGAGACATGGTTACTAAAAATTCAAATTTAAATTAAGAAAAACATTACATTTGCAGGAAAATATTAAAAACATTACATTTGGAGGTACTAAGAAAAACATTACATTTGCAGGAAAAAAGAAAATACATTACATTTGTTAAATAACACAACATAAAAACATACAACAATAAGATAACCTATAAAATAAGCATATTATTTTCTCTAAATAACTTGGTAGATTATAAGATATGTTCTGGATTGATATGCAAATGCACTCCAAATATATCGTTAACGCTTGAGTGACGAAATGTTCCCCTTTCTTGCTCAGTAAACTTAATTCTGGCTATAATTGCGTCATTATCTGCTTCGCGTAGACAATTCCTAAAAACCCTGCAATTCATCTTAAGGAAATCTAGGCGACACCGAAGAGCATTCACGGATCTTTGGGCCACACCCCCTCCTGAATGAAACTCGACCGACATATTATTCCAAAAAGTTTCAGCTGCCATATCCAAAAAATCAGGTCGATCTACTACAATGCAAAAGCTTCTCACAAGTTCAATATCTTCTTGTTCACTAAAATTAACCATTATTTTTTTCTACAAACTAACAGAAATTTATAAAATGTAAACCAAGAAATTTGATAAATCGAACTTTAAAACTTGAGTGGTGAAATTTGTTGTTTTATATTTGATTGTAGTAAAGTAAAACTCAGCTTCTGATATATATACATGGGTTGAAATTTGAACGTTTGAGAAAAACGGTTAATTGTTATCCGTTCTTCCAGGTAACCGTTAGATTAAAAAGACTATTGATGATCTAACGGCAACCAAAGTAGAACGGCTGTCTATAAACCGTTTAAACGGTTGACTGTTAGCCGTTATATTTCTTGTCCGCTAGATCTTCAACGGCTTGCATCATCCCGCGGACAAAAATCAAAAACGGCTAATCATATGTCGTATTAGTCCAACGGTTATTTTTTAAAAACGCCTTATATATATGTGATTTTTGGTAAAAACAAATTCACACCAATCCAAATCTAGCCATCATATTACTACACTTACTTGAAAATCACTTCAAAATCTTATATCTCTTTGCAATTATTTTATATTTTAGTTAGATTTATTGTACGTGTTCCAAAACATAATGGTAAATTTTACACGAGCAGAAAATTTGGCAATTGTAAAGACTTATGTTATGTTTGTAACGGATTCAGTAGTCGAGAGGTATCAAGATTCGGAAACTTTCTGGGATAAAATCTAACCGGAATACCACCGTACTTTTGGCAATCGTACAAACCGGACTCGGAAAGCGCTTCAAAACAGAATGAGTGCCCTCAAATCAGATTGTAGAAGATTTGCTGCAATAGTGGCATCTTTTCTCAGGAACCCGCCTAGTGGATGGACTGATGAACAAATAGTAAGTTTCCTCATACAAACAAGGTTATTAATTTTAATTTCATTTCATATGATAATATTAATTAACTGATTTACTTCATTGACACTTTCCCAATATATGGCTGCAGTACATAGAATCAAGAATGAAGTTTGTTGAAGGAAGGGGGGGAAACCTTGGAAACATGACGCGGTTTTTGCAGTTTTGAGGCAGCATGTTGAAGGTTGTGACCCGGAGAATTTAAGGTCCCATCATGGTGAACTAGTCAGTCCACCCCGATTCCTATGGTTGTTTCAGAAAGCGAAGATGGTGATGGCACAAATACAGCAACGGAAACCCAAACACAAGCATGTTTTTTTTGCAAAATATAAACCCAGGGGACTTAGCAGAGATAAGTCTAAGATGGAAAATTCCATGGCTAAAGTTGCAGAACGAGGCTGGAACAACATGATTAATTATTTTGAGAAGAAGGATGCAGTCAAACATGAAGAAAAATTAGCTGAAAATTAGTTAATGCGCCAGCTAGTTGAAAATGGGACAAGGGATACCTTGGCTAGAGATAAAAAAGCCCACAATGAAGAAATGTCCATTAGGCATAAAAATATGGAAATATTATTAATGGATGTGGAAATGCTGCCTGAATGGAAGAAATATGCAGTAAGAAAGATGCATGAGGAAATATGTACCCGGTTGGGATATGATCCTCGTAATTAGTTATTTAATTGAGTTTCTTAATATGGTTAGTTGGTTTTCTTGGTTATTAGTTGTCTTGTTTAATGGTTAATTAGTTGTCTAGGTTATTAGTTAATTAATGGTGTTGTTAATTAGTTGTGATTTTAATTTCGAGATGCTTTTATTTAATTAGTGTGTTTGTTAACTTTAATCCTATTATATCCATTTGATTTTTGAATTTAAGACTATTCTTCTTATTAAAAAACATGTTCGCACTTATATATTCATTCAAGATTATAACAAGGTATAACATGAAAAAGCGGGGGTCTAACAACCACACCCAATATTTTGCTTAGCAATCTGTATGGACAAACTCCAATATACTTTCTAGAGAATCAACTAGACAGTCAGACTCAATCTAGATTAAAAGCATATCAAAGAGTTTATATCTCAATCTCTCGATTTGATCTTTACTAAAGCAAATAGAAATTTGTGAGTCTTTATCAAAGAGAGACAACTTGGATGGTACCAAAAACCAATATCCAAGTGTCAATCAATTTAAATCAACAACCAAAAGGTCGAATATTCTAATTGATTGAACTAACGCACAACCTGTATTATTTCAATTATAAATATAAAACAATATAATGCGGAAACTGAAATAACATAGACACCAAAAATTTTGTTAACGAGGAAACCGCAAATGCAGAAAAACCTCGGGACCTAGTCCAGATTGAACACACATTGTATTAAGCCACTACAGACACTAGCCTACTCCAAATTAACTTCGGTATGGATTGTAGTTGAACCCCAATCAATATCACACTGATCCAAGGTACAGTTATGCTCCTACGCCTCTGATCCCAGCAGGATACCGCGCACTTGATTCCCTTAGCTGATTTCACCCACAACTAAGAGTTGCTACGACCCAAAGTGGAAGACTTTAATAAACAAATATGTATCACACAGAAAAGTCAACGATAATAGATAAATCCGTCTCCCACGAATACATCTACGAGTTTTGTTCCGTCTTTTGATAAATCAAGGTAAACAGGTGAAAAAGCGGGGGCCTAACAACACCACCCAATATTTCGCTTAGAAATCTGTATGGACTAACTCCGAAACACTTTCTAGAGAATCAACTAGACATTCAGACTCAATCTAGGTAAAAGTATCTCAAGGAGTTACTATCTCTCTCTTGTTTTGATTCACTCAAGCTAATAGAAATTAGCGAGTCCTAATCAAACACAAGGAATAACTTGGACGGTACCAAAGACCAATGTCCAAGGATCAATCAATATAAATCAACAACCAAAGGTAGGATTTCCAATTGATTGATTCAAACGCACAACCTGTATTATTTTAATTATATAAACAAATATAATGCGGAAATAAAAATAACACAGATACCAGAATTTTGTTAAAGAGGAAACCGCAAATGCAGAAAACCCCCGGGACCTAGTCCAGATTGAATACACATTGTATTAAGCCGCTACAGACACTAGCCTACTTCAAGCTAACTTCGGACTGGACTATAGTTGAACCCCAATCAGTCTCCCACTGATCCAAGGTACAGTTGTACTCCCTACGCCACTGATCCCAGCAGGATACTGCGCACTTGATTCCCTTAGCTGATCTCACCCACAACTAAGAGTTGCTACGACCCAAAATCGCAGGCTTCAACAATAAACAAATATGTCTCAGACAGACAAGTCAATCAAAGGATCAATCTGTCTCCCACAGAAAAACCCTAAAAGTTTTTGTTCCGTCTTTTGATAATAATCAAGGTGAACATGAACTAATTGATAATCCGGTCTTATATTCCCGAAGAACAGCCTAGATTAATCAATCACCTCACAACAATCTTAATCGTATGGTAGCGAAACAAGATGTTGTGGAATCACAAACGATGAGACAAAGGTGTTTGTGATTACTTTTTATATCTTGCCTATCGGAGAACTCTCACGATCTCAAGCCAATCAATATGATTGTACTGTTACGATAGAAGATGCAAGATCAGATCACACAACTACGATAAAAGTAGTATCGGTCTGGCTTCACAACCCCAATGAAGTCTTTAAGTCGTTAACCTGGTTTTAGAAGAAGAAAACCAAAGGTTAAAGGAGAAACGACTCTAGCACGCAAACTAGTATTACACTAAGGTGTGGGGATTAGTTTTGCACAATACTAGATGTCTCCTTTATATAGCCTTTCAAATCAGGATTTTGCCTTAGTTACAAAGCAATCAATATTTACCGTTAGATGAAAACCCGATTTAGATTCAAGATAATATTTCTCAACCGTTAGATCGAAAACTTAGCTTGTCATACACAAATGATTATATGCTTCTAGGTTTGTTAACCGCACCCAAACGTGTATATTGTTGGTTCAACAATAGTCTACCCAAAGAGGTTAACCATAGATCGTTTCATACCAACGATGTTCTTCTTCACCATAACTAGTTCAATTGACTCAGATGAACTAGTTAAGATAGTTGTTCAATTGCAAGGAAATTTTATGTAACTACACAAGACACAATTGAACCAAAGATGATTTGGTTCACTCGAATCGGTTCATGAACTTTAATATCCACGGTTTGCAAATGCATTCCTTAGTCTTTTAAGATTAAGTTCAAAAATCATATTTAGATATATAACCTTCCAAGTTCGCAGACTAGGTTCGCGGACTTAAGACACCAGATAGAGTTTACAAACTCCAGCAGAAATTCTCGGGTTCGAGAACTACGCCGGTTCGCGGACTGGGTTCGCGAACTTGGCTCACGTAAGTAGTTTGTCAACTCCAGCAGAAATTCTCGGGTTTGAGAACTTCGGCAGTTCGCTGACTGAGTTCGCGGACTTGGCACTTTCCATACTTCCGGCTCTCTTGATCAAGAAAGTTGGAAAACTTCGGTTCAAGGAATCCATTGGTTATGTAATATAAACTTTCATTCCAATCATTGAAACATTCTTAGAGGACGTTATATAGTTGTTACACTATTTCTCGTCAAAGTAATTCTCAAAGTAATTGAAACATTCATGACTTTCGTCACTAGGTAAAGATAAACTTGGTCGAAGCGAAAAGCTTACCAACACATATTTCGAGATATAGATAGGCAAGGTATACTCGGCTCGAAATAACAAATGTGTATGATCTAGTCTATATGTATAGCATACGACTTTTGTATCAAAGAGTAGGAGATAGAATAGATAGACTTTTGAGTGACAGATAAGTTCAAGTCTCCACATACCTTTTTGTCGAGAAGTTCCACCAGTTCCTTGAGTAGATCTTCTTCTTGTATGATGAATCGCCATGAAGTCCTTGATCTCAACTACACTTACTATCCTAGTTCGAGACTTAGCTATAAGAGACTAGAAATCAAGACTTATAGTTTTGATCACTAACATTGACAAACATGCTTGAGATAGCAACGCATGCGAGTTTGACCGAGCAGTGCTCTAACAATCTCCCCCTTTGTCAATTTTAATGAAAAAACTATCAATACATATGGAATACAAAAAAGATAATAAAACTTTAGTAGCTCCTATTTCACATGTCTAATCTTCAATATTCCTCGAAATCTTCGTCACTTCCAAGTACTCCAATGATCCCAAAGGTTTTAAGTTTAGCATCACCGTTGTTGAAGATTCGTAGCTATAACAATGAGAAAGCATCGGTCTCGATAATTTTTATACAATGTTATAGTATTATTATACAGTGTCAAAGTCCAATTGTATCACAACTTCAACAATAATACTATGGTGATATGTATCACTCCCCCTTAGTCAATACTCCATCTCACATGAAAACCACTCCCCCTTACACAATGATCCGAAAACCATATGTATTTGTTATGTGAACTACATATTAATTCTCCCCTTTTTTGTCAATAAAATTGGCAAAGGTACAAGAACGGGATCATAATGAAATTTCCGTAAGAGACATTTCATGACTGAGATAAAGAAACACACATCATCTTATTTAGATGCAATCATATAGCCGAATCTAACAACATTCATCAAGGAGTTTAAATATACAAGATAACCCCTCTAAAATTCCATAGCCGCACACCCCTCAATATATGACCATTAAGCACAAGTTCAAAAGAACTCTCCCCCATTAGATGTCATTCCCAAGGGAACAACAACGAGTGACCTTAATTTCAAGAGAAAAGAAGGATTTTATTGGACACCAAAACCATGAGAATGATTTTTATATCCAACACTTAATCAAATTATTCATAAGTAAACCCATGAATAATCTAATCGGAATACATAATCAAATTAACCACAAAAGTGATCAATTTAATTCATTGTGCTCAACATAAGTAAACTTACGGAGCAACGACTAAGTTAATCATACAAGAGAGTGATTGGCTTAATCGTTCATGTACTCAACGTAAGAGAACTTGTGGAGTAATAACTAAATAACCAAGCAGATGATTAATTTAGTTCTAAATGCTCAACATAACGTATCTCACGGAATAACCAACCAATCTAATAAAAAAATAATCAACTTAGTTGTATCGTGCTCAACGTAATACGCATCATGGAGCCTCACGGTAATACAAAACGATGGATTAATGAAGATCTATACCCTGGAATACACAAGGATTCATTCTTTTGCACAAGCATATAAAATAGCAATCATCCTTGGATACAAAATATTTTAACCTATCTTCCGTCAAGGGTTGACAATATAGGCTTAACTTTTGTATATGTCAAAAGTATATTCATTCTTAAACCAATACATGAATATCGATCATAAACGACTTTACTTTTGACAAAAATATGGGACAACAAAGTTCACAGACGTAAACACAAATATCCCATAACAAGTTGCAATATAAAAAAATCAAAAATATTGCAAGACATCATCCTCCAAATAGTTTTAGAATTTTAAACCTAAAAACAATAAGATGAAAATAATAACTATGTGTAGTCACAATCATCGCTATTCAAAGCACTAGTTATTCTTCCAACTAAGCCAAAAAGAAGACATATTACGCAATAATAGTAACACTGGAAACTTGATTTAAAACACCTTAAACCTTGTCAGCAACGAGAGATTGAACATGGACGAGTTCATCAGTTGCCTTCTTAAGTTCGTTTTTCAGAAAACCAAGATTCCTTGTTTCAATCCCGAGATGCTCACGAACAACTTCAAAATCATGAAGAATATTTCCTACCAGTTGTGAAGAAAATTGAACTGGTAGTTTGTTTTCATGATCAACAGCATGAAAGCATGTTATGGAGACATCAATCAATTCACTGGTCTTGTCCTGCTTGACTTCAACAACCTTGTTGCTTTCATCCATTGTGTACAAAAAGAATTCAACTGAATCTTTTAACCTTATGAATCACAATATTTATAAAGCATTCAGAAACCCTAGGAACCATAGCGTTCGTGTTGGTCCAGTACGTGTACAAGCAGTCAATCGTCAGTGAGAGTGATGAACGGAGAGAAGAAGAGAAGAAAAAAATAACTCTTAAAAAAAAACAACCTCAAAGCACTCCTTCCAACATTATCAAGATAAGAAACTTGAGAACAAAGAGCATCCTTCTTGTTTAAAAGATGGATGCAACCCTATGCAGTCATAGTGCATTAAGATGAGCATTTGGCCCATCATTATTGACTTCATTTTTCTCTCCTTCAAGGGGATTTAGAGAAGAACCACACATCATAGTTGAAGAAGGTTTAACAAGAGAGGAATTAGAAATACCTGAGCCAGTTGCTATCCAAGTCTTTTTGATGCCCCGTTTGAGTTTATTTATGCTGATCTTAAGTTCTGTGACCCGATTGTTAATATGCATGAAGTCTCGATCAAGAGTCTTGGAACCACATTCTTCTTCAGGGAGAGACAAGGAATTTACCTTTCTTTTCCTATGCCTTTTTCTCTTTTCATAGTTATTTAGGAAATCAGTAGCTATGTTTTTGTTCTTCCTCCTACCTTTGTTGACATTTTTTGATCCATCAGCACAATCAATAAGGAACTTACTACGGTTTCCTGTTTGATTGTAGAGCCTATTATTTGGCCCAACAAAATGAGGGACAACTTTAATAACTTCTTTAGAAACCCATGTAAGAATGTTGTGAAGTTTTTCATTCCTAATCCTAAAATGACATTTCTGCTCAGAATGTCCTTTGTTTCCGCAGTAATAGCAGTTCAAGGGTTTGCATGTCTTTATGCGAGTCGATTTAGAGGGAGAACACTTTTTGCTTTTAGATCTATTGCATGCTGCGAGCGGTTTTTCACATGAGGAATTTTCGCTAGCTTTAACAAAATTAATCTTACTAGTCCTTGGAGCGTTTATTCCTTTATAGCCCAGACCACGTGTATCAAAATATTCTTTACATGCTCCAATCATAGAAGATAATTTTGTAGAGATCGAATTGAACTTTCTCAGATTCTCTTCCAGTGATTTTACATTATCAAGAGCAGCAGCAAGATCAGTTTCCAAGGATTTTTCTTTGGCAAGGAGACTGAGTTCTTTGTCATAAAAACATTTTTGTTGAGAGTCATATCTTGCATCAGCATCTACAAGTTTTTCTTTCAACAAACCGAGATTTCGGAGAAGATTATCACATTCAAAACTTTTTGTGTGTAAATCTTCATCACGATCTTTAACGATAGATTTTAGGAGTCTATACCCATCATCATATCCTTTAAAGAGTTTTCTCAACTTTCTGTTTTCTTGACAAAGAGGAGCCATGTATTTTATCAAGCAAGATGTTGACTTCTTCTCTTTTAAAGCTTGATCAAACAACTTGATATATTGAGCAACTTCCTCATCAACACTTTGCCCTTCTTCTGAATCACTATCATCTGAAAGATCATCCAATTGTTCATCAAGAGATTTTTCCTAATCAAATGCAGATTCAGACAAAGGACATGAGACAGAGGTTTTCTTAGAGGTTTCAGGACTTTGAAACCCATCAGAGTAATTCTGAACTGATGTTGCGTCATTAGAGATAAAACTGTTCTCAGATCACCACAAACACAGACTTTTGAGGTCTTAAACGTGTTCCCGCTCTGATACCAATTGAAAAGGCGGGGGTCTAATAACACCACCCAATATCTCGCTTAGCAATCTGTATGGACTAACTCTGAAACACTTTCTAGATAATCAACTAGACCGTCAGACTCAATCTAGGTAAAAGTATCTCAAGGAGTTAATATCTCTGTCTTGTTTTGATTCACTCAAGCTAATAGAAATTAGCGAGTCTTAATCAAACACAAGGAATAACTTGGACGATACCAAAGACCAATGTCCAAGGATCAATCAATATCAATCAACAACCAAAGGTCGGATTTCCAATTAATTGATTCAAACTCACAACATGTATTATTTCAATTATATAAACAAATATAATGCGGAAATAGAAATAACACAGACACCAAAATTTTGTTAACGAGGAAACCGCAAATGCAGAAAAACCCCAGGACCTAGTCCAGATTGAATACATATTGTGTTAAGCCGCTACAGACAATAGCCTACCCCAAGCTAACTTCGGACTGGACTATAGTTGAACCCCAATCAGTCTCCCACTGATCCAAGGTAAAATTGTACTCCCTACGCCTTTGATCCCAGCAGGATACTTCGCACTTGATTCCCTTAGTTGATCTCACCCACAACTAAGAGTTGCTACGACCCAAAATCGCAGGCTTTAACAATAAACAAATTTGTCTCACACAGACAAGTCTATCAAAGGATCAATCTATCTCCCACAGAAAAACCCTAAAAGTTTTTGTTCCGTATTTTGATAATAATTAAGGTGAACAGGAACCAATTGATAATCCAGTCTTATATTCCCGAAGAACAGCCTAGATTAATCAATCACCTCACAACAATCTTAATCGTATGGTAGCGAAACAAGATGTTGTGGAATCACAAACGATGAGACGAAGGTGTTTTTGATTACTTTTTATATCGTGCCTATCGGAGAACTCTCACTATCTCAAGCCAATCAATATGAATGTACTGTTACGATAGAAGATGCAAGATCAGATCACACAACTACGATAACAGTAGTATCGGTCTGGCTTCACAATCCCAATGAAGTCTTTAAGTCGTTAACCTGGTTTAGAAGAAGAAACCAAAGTTTAAAGGAGAATCGACTCTAGCTTAGCACAACTAGTATCACACAGAATGTGTGGGGATTATGTTTCCCAGTTGCTAGAGTTCTCCCTTATATAGTTTTCAAATCAGGGTTTGCAATCATTGTTAGCTTGGTAACAAAGCATTCAATATTCACCGTTAGGTGAAAACCTGATTAGATTCAAGCTAATATTTCTCAACCGTTAGATCGAAAACTTAGCTTTTCACGCACAAATGAAATGTCCAATTTTGGGTTTATGAACCGTATCCAAACATTTACATTTGTTGGTTCAACAAGTCAACCAAATGGTTATCCATATGATTACTTTCATATCAACCATACTCTTCTTCACCATAACTAGTTCAAATGACTCAAATGAACTAGTTAGAGAGTTGTTCAATTGCTTAGATCTTATGTAACTACACAAGACACAATCGAAGAAAAATCGTTTTGATTCACTCGAATCAGTTCATGAACTTTATAGCCACGGTTTGCAAAAGCATTCCCTAGTTTATTTAAACATTAGTTCAAGAACAACCGACTTTAGATATAACCTTCTCAAGTTCGCGGACTGTGTTCGCGGACTTAAGCTCATGGAAGGAGTTCACAAACTCCAGCAGAAATTCTCGGGTCGAGAACTTCCGCCAGTTCGCGGACTTAGTTCGTGGCTTGGCTCACGCCACTTCCATTTCTCTTGATCAACAAAGTTCGCAAACTTTGGTTCAAGGAATAAGGACTTATACATATATGTGTTTCCACAACAATGCTTATATCCTACCAATGGTTATGTAATCTAAACTCTCATTTCAATCATTGAAACATTCTCAGATGACGAATATAGCCGTTATTCACAGACCATTTTTCGTCAGAGCAATTTTCAAAGTGATTGAAACATAACATGACTCTCGTCACTAGGTAAAGATGAATTCAGATAAAGCGAAAGCTTACCAACACATATTTCAAGAAATAGATAGGCGAGATAAACTCGGCTCGAAATAGCAAATGTGCATAATGAAAGTTTATATATCAAAACGACTTTTGTCTCAAGAGTAGGAGATAGAATAGATAGACTTTTGAATGACATATAAGTTCAAGTCTCCACATACCTTTTAGTCGATGAAGATACACCAGTTCCTTGAGTAGTCCTTCGTCTTGTATGATGATTGCCATGGAGTTCTTGAGCTCAACTACACTTTCTATCCTAGTCCGAGACCTTTAGATATGTATGATAGAAATCAAGACTTATAGTTTTGATCACTAACATTGACAAACATTCTTGAGATAGCAACGCATGCGATTTCGACCAAGCAATGCTCTAACAATCTCCCCCTTTGTCAATTTTAGTGGAAAAACTATGAATACATATGGAATACAAAAAATAAATAAATTAACTTTTGTACCTCCTATTCCACATGCCTAATCTTCAACATTACTCGAAATCTTTGTCACTTCCAAGTACTCCAATGATCCCAAAGGTTGTAAGTTTAGCATCATCGTTGTTGAAAATCCGTAGCTATAACAACAAGAAAACAATAGTTATCAAAATCATTGTTATACAGTGTCATGGTATCATTACACATCGTCAAAGTTCAATTGTATCACAACTTCAACAACAATACTATGGTGATATGTATCACTCCCCCTTAGTCAATACTCCATCTCACATGGAAACCACTCCCCCTTACATAATGATCCGAAAACCATATGTATTTGTAGTGTGAACTACATATTAATTCTCCCCCTTTTTGTCAATAAAATTGGCAAAGGTACAAGAACGGGATCCTAATGAAATTTTCGAAAGAGACATTTCTTGACCAAAAGAAAGCAAAAATATCAAGTTGTTCTTTAGATGTAATCATAAAGTTTTAGCTAAATGCATTCATTAAGGAGTTTATAAAGATACAAGATAACCCCTATAATATTCCATAGCCGCACTCCCCAGAAAGATTTGGCAATTAAGCGCAAGTTCAAAAAGAACTCTCCCCCATAAAATGCCATTCCCAAGGGAACAACAAGAGCGACCTTAATTTTGAAAGAAAAGAAGGATTTCTTTGGACATAACAAATCACATACAAGTATGAATTTGAATCCAGAATATTAAATTAACCACAAGAAGTTCATGATTAATTTAACCTAAAATGCTCAACACAAGTAAACTTATGGAGACTTAAGAGCGCTCAATTAGATTAATCACAAGTAAACCCATAATTAATCTAATCGAAATACACAATCAAACTAATCATAAAAGTAATTTTAATTGGTCATACTCACATAAGAGAGTCTATGGAGCAATGACTAAGTTAATCATGAAAACAATCAACCCAGTCATGAACGCTCAAACATAAGAAGACTTATGGAGTCAAAAATAAATAACCAAACAAGATGATTAATTTAGTTCAAAATGCTCAACATAAAGTACCTTACGGAGCAACCACAAGGAAAATCATAAAAATAATCAAGTTGGTTGTTTAGTGCTCAACATAAGACACTTTACGGAGCCTCACAGTAATACATAAAATATGGATCAGGGAAGATCAATTACTGCGGAATACACAAGAATTCATTCAATTTTCCATCACTATTTGCATAACGATATTTAATAGATATTATACTTGCAAACAAAAGATTTTAACCTATCTTCCATCAATAATTGACAATATAGGCTTAACTTTTGTATTTGTCAAAAGTCCATTCATTCTTTAACCAATACATGAATATCGATCATAAACGACTTTACTTTTGACAAAGTATGGGACAATCAAGTTCACGGACGCAAACACACATATTCCATAACAATATTGCAATATATAAAACCATAAAGATTAATACTGCAAAAATCATCTTCCAGACAATTTAGAATTTAAACAAATAAATCTAAAAACATTTAGATGAAAACGTTGGACATAGCTATGTGTAATCACAATCATGGATATTCCAAACTCTAGTTATTCTTCTAATAAAAAAAAGAAAAATAGAAGATTTACTAGACAAACTCCTATAAAGCATTTCACTTACATTCAGTACTCTTCTCAATCTCTCTGTATTCATCAAGATCATCTTCAATCAAACCAATCCTCGATTCCAGATGATCCATCTTTTCTTCGAGTTTCTTGGAAGAAGCTTCAAGTTCACTTTTAAGGGCACGAACTTGTTCTAATACTAGATTCATGGTTAAAGAGAGCTTATCAAACTGATAGACAGAGATGTTCTCGTCCAGAGAGCAACCGTGAGTATCAGGGATCATCACATCAGAAGAATCAAATCGTATCTTCTTAGAAGGAAAGAGAACAGTCCAAACATCATCTTCTTTACTAGAAAGACTTGAAGAAGACATGATAGAGAAGGTAGAAGAAATGTTTGTACTAAGGAGATAAACTTCATTTTAAAAGCAACTGAGGATGGGATATAAATATCCAAAATGACCTTTGACCAAAACCTAAAAAATATCCTCAGAAGAGATACTTAACTGAAAACGTTTGAACAAAAATCTTGGCTAAGTAACAGAAAACTTTCATCACAATCCTCTTGAAGATTAAGATTTTTTCTACGAGGGATAAACAAAAATCATCAATACAGTATTACAAACTGTAGTTGTTCCAATTCTCCAAAGAATCGACTAGCTTCTTTTGAGGGTATGCAGTATGTGATGTACCTTGTTTCTGTTTTGCTTTTAAGAAAGAAGAGTTATCTTCATCATTCTTTCTTTTTTTAGCACAAATTTGAATACCTTGATTACTGATTTTCGTAAACTATGCATTCTATTGGAAATCTCTTTTACAAAGGAAAGGGGTTTTGTATGAGATTTCGTTTTCTTCTTCTGCAAACAACGTTTGACAAAGGAATGCTTTTCATGTTTCATGGTGCCACATGTTTTAAGGTGAACCTGATTATCATGTAAGGAAATCACAGGAATAGATAAATTCTTGTGATTTTCTAAATTTTCCTTGTCGTCACGGTGACTCAAAGATGAGGTAGGATCAGGAGGAATTTGCTGACAATTCATAGTCGAAAAGGTTCGATATGTTTTGTACGAATCATGATTGATCAACTCTAATTTTAAATACTCAGTTATTATTCCATATTTTCAATCCTTTTTAAGACTTCCTTTACAGGATGAAGAATTTCAGAGGAAGTAAGTTTGTTTATCATGGAATACTCAGAACTGTTGATAGGACAGGTGTGATTATCAGCAAAAATATTAAGAGAACCTTCATAGATATCATCCTCAGGACAGTAGTCAAGAGTGGCCATCCATGCTTTAGTTATCTCACTCGTCTCCGTATTAGGACATTTAGAAGTAGAGTGAATAATCCTATAGCACTTGAAACTGGAATTGTTATCATAGTTTTTCTGAACCTTTTTATTAATTGACTGAGCTTTCTTTTGAGACTTTCTTTTCCTCTGTCTAAGAGATTTCTTAAGTTGTTGTATAAACAGTGACAAAATCGAATTAAATCAATTCTCATCACTTTTATCAGTCAATTTAGAACGTCGAGACTTACAGTCAGATGCAGCAACATGGTTGCTAAACTGATGACTTTTCTCTCTTTGTTCAAGTTCAAGATCGAAAATTTTCAACTTTCCAGCAAGAGTATTTCTGGATAGTATATCAAGGTTATTTCCCTCCACGATGGCATGCTTCTTAGAGTCGTATCTAAATGGCAGCGATCTGAGAATTTTCATCACAATGTCCTTTTCAGGAATAGTCTTACCCAATGCAAAGGATGCATTAACAATTTCAGACACTTTGTGATTAAACTCATCAAATGTTTCTTCATCTGCCATACGAAGGTTTTCCCAATCAGAATTAATTTTTTGAAGCATAACTTCCTTTTCACTGGAGTTACCTTCGAATACAGTTTCCAAGATATCCCAAGCTTCTTGCGACTTAGTGCAATTAGTCACATGGTGCTGAAGATTTGGGGTAATGGCATGTATGATCGCATTTAAACCGTCGGAGTTTTGCTTTGCAACAAGTATCTCAGCAGGGCTGTATTCACCAATAGGTTTGGGAACGTTTACATCTCCAACTGCCACAACGGGAGGATCAAAGCCATTAACAACATAGACCCATGATTGAAAATCATACGCTTGAAAAAAAGCTCGCATAAAAATTTTCCACCATAAGTAATTAGATCCATCGAAAACTGGTGGTACGTTAATAGAGATAGAACCTCTGTCCATAGAGTCAGATTGCTACAAACACAAAATTGTAAGGTCTTAAACGTGTTTGCCTGCGCTGATACCAATTGAAAAAGAGGGAGTTTAACAACCACACCCAATATTTCGCTAAGCAATTTGTATGGACAACCTCCAATATACTTTCTAGAGAATCAACTAGACAGTCAGACTCAATCTAGATTAAAAGCATATCAAAGAGTTTATATCTCAGTCTCTCGATTTGATCTTTACTCAAGCAAATAGAAATCTGCGAGTCTTTATCAAAGAGAGATAACTTGGATGGTACCAAAGACCAATATCCAAGTGTCAATCAATTAAAATCAACAACCAAAAGGTCGGATATTCTAATTGATTGAACGAACGCACAAACTGTATTATTTCAATTATAAAGATAAAACAATATAATTCGGAAACTGAAATAACACATACATCAGAAATTTTGTTAACGAGGAAACCGCAAATGTAGAAAATCCCTGGGACCTAGTCTAGATTGAACACACATTGTATTAAGCCGCTACAGACAATAGCCTACTGCAAATTAACTTCGGTCTGGACTGTAGTTGAACCCAAATCAATCTCACACTGATCCAAGGTACAATTATGCTCCTACGCCTCTGATCCCAGCAGGATACTGCGCACTTGATTCCCATAGATGATCTCACCCACAACTAAGAGTTACTACGACCCAAAGTCGAAGACTTTAAAAAAAAAATATGTATCACACAGAAAAGTCTACGATAATAGATAAATTCGTCTCCCACGAATATACCTGCGAGTTTTGTTCCGTCTTTTGATAAATCAAGGTGAACAGGAACCAATCAATAATACCAGACTTATATTCCCGAAGAACAACTTAGTATTATCAATCACCTCACAATAATCTTAATCGACGCAGCGAAAAATTATATTGTGGAATCACAAACGATGAGACGAAGTTTGTTTGTGATTACTTTTTATCTTGCCTATCAGAGATATAAAATCTCGAGCCAATTATTACAATCGTACTCGTAACGATAGAAGATGCAAGATCAGATCACACAACTACAAGAAAAGTAGTATCGGTCTGGCTTCACAATCCCAATGAAGTCTTTAAGTCGTTAACCTGGTTTATAAGAAGAAACCAAAGGTTAAAGGAGAATCGACTCTAGCTTAGCACAACTAGTATCACACACAATGTGTGGGGATTAGGTTTCCCAGTTGCTAGAGTTCTCCCTTATATAGTTTTCAAATCAGGGTTTGCAATATTTCTCAACCGTTAGATAGAAAACTTAGCTTGTCACACACAAATGAAATGTCCAATTTTGGGTTTATGAACCGTACCCAAACATTAATATTTGTTGGTTAAACAAGTCAACCAAATGGTTAGCCATATGATTACTTTCATATCAACCATATTCTTCTTCACCATAACTAGTTCAAATGACTCAAATGAACTAGTTAGAGAGTTGTTAAATTGCTTAGATCTTATGTAACTACACAAGACACAATCAAAGAAAAATCGGTTTGATTCACTCGAATAGGTTCATGAACTTTATAGCCACGGTTTGCAAAATCATTCCTTATTTTATTTAAGCATTAGTTCAAGAACAACCGACTTTAGATATAACCTGCTCAAGTTCGCGGACTTAAGCTCATGAAAGGAGTTCACAAACTCCAGCAGAAATTCTCGGGTCGAGAACTTCCGCCAGTTCGCGGACTTGGCTCACGCCACTTCCATTTATATTGATCAACAAAGTTCGCAAACTTTGGTTCAAGGAATAAGGACTTATACATATATGTGTTTCCACAACAATGCTTATATCCTACTAATAGTTATGTAATCTAAACTCTCATTTCAATCATTGAAACATTCTCAGAGGACGGATATAGCCGTTATTCACAGACCATTTTTCGTCAGAGCAATTTTCAAAGTGATTGAAACATAACATGAATTTCTTCACTAGGTAAAGATGAATTCGGCTAAAGCGAAAGCTTACCAGCACATATTTCGAGAAATAGATAGGCGAGATAAACTCGACTCGAAATAACAAATGTGTATAAACAAAGTATATATAGCAAAACGACTTTTGTCTCAATATAAGAGATATAGTAGATAGACTTTTTAGTGATAGATAAGTTGAAGTCTCCACATACCTTTTAGTCGATGAAGTTCCACCAGTTCCTTGAGTAGTCCTTCGTCTTGTATGATGATTGCCATGGAGTTCTTGAGCTCAACTACACTTTCTATCCTAGTCTAAGACCTTTAGCTATGTAGGCTAGAAATCAAGACTTATAGTTTTGATCACTAACATATACAAACATGCTTGAGATAGCAACGCATGCGAGTTCGACCGAGCAATGCTCTAACACAACATCTTTCAATTGCTCATACAATGGATGAAATTAGGTTTCTTCTTGTCTTCACGGTACTCGATCCGAGCTTTCTTTTTCTGAAAAAGAAAAATAAAACATTAACATGATAACTTAACATAAAACATTTGACATTAGAGTACATAGTTAATCAACTTATTAACTAGTTTTTATTATATCCTTACTCGAACTTCATATGACAATGATGCATGCTTCAAATTGATATCAAACAGAATAGTAACAAAGGTTTGGATTTCAGTATTAATTAGGTTGAATCTGTTTATTACTGACTTCTTTGTTCTTATATTGTCGTTTCCGGTAATATCTTCAAAATTTTGGAAAACGCGGTTCCAAAATGCGGTTGATTCATTTACTTCTCCTGGGATTGTGGCTCGATTTGTTTCTAAAATCCATGCTTCCACAACACCGACATCTTCTTCATTACTAATCCTCATCACGAATATTTTCTTACAAAACTTACTAGAATATTTTCTTACAAAACTTGCATATGGAATGAGGGTATGGTATTTGTGATCCAATTTAGGGCATTTTATAGAAAAGCATAAAATGTTACCATACTATTTGTGATCTGATGAGTCTTAAGACAAGTACATGTATTTATTTGGAAAAGTAGTCGACCAAATAGGTTACGACAAAACATACTGAAGATTCAAAAAATCCAAATACATTATGACGATGCTCAAGTTGCACTTGACTAGAATACTAGATGGACACGTATAAAAGTGAATGAAAATAAAATCAAGAACAGATAAGTCGAAATAATTGATGTGAGTTGATATGTCGAAAGATGAAAAATACATTGATACGTCAACTCAATTTCCGAATCTTTAATAATGTAATAAATTAATGAATGAACCGACGAAACCGACAACTAGTGATAAGAAAACTCAATTACGGATTCAAAAATAGTGTAATAAATTTATGAGTGATATGACTAAACCGACATCTGGTGATAAGAAAACTCACTTACAGATTCGCAAATAGTGTAATAAATTTATGAGTGATATGACTAAACCGACAACTGGTGATAAGAAAACTCGACCCGACATAAATGCATCAGTAAACAAAGTGACCACACTAGACCACAATAACAGTAGTACGATTTGAAAATTGAGATACCACAAAGACAGGAAATGTACTATAAATAATGTTGCTCTATACTATAGCAACACAACCAAATTATCAACATCTTATTTATTCTAGATATATCTTCTCTTTAATTTTCAGCACCTCCTTAATTATTTTAGTAGTCATGGTCGCCAGATTCACCCCTCTTGAAGATGCAGCTATCATGCAGTCTTGGATTAATGTCTTTGTCGCTGAAGGAGAAACAAGAAATATTATTTCAGGGGTCAATTTATGGGTGCTTGTGGTTCTACATTTGACGGTTAGGAACGGAAACCCACACCAGAGAACATCTAGAGTTTTACAAAACCGGGTTCCAAATATTAAGAGAAAGGTTAAGCTGTACCTAAGTTTTTTGGTTCCACTTTTAAAAAACATGCCTTCTGGATGGACAACGAACGAATGTGTAAGTGTACTAATTTTGGACTAACATGTTAAATTTTCATAACATATCTTTAATAACACAATTTTAATATTTGGTTGTATAATATAGGAACTTCATTCGCAACATAAATACGAAGCTGCAACCGATAAAGCATTCCAATTATACGAATGTTATTTACTCCTGAAGCAGAGGTTGCCTGAAGAATACGATCTCGAGATATTATGACGTGAAGAGGGTGAAGATGATGACGAAAATTAGTTCGGATGCGCCAACACTAAATATTTTGTGGGTACATCTCTAGCAAACCCTCCCGAGACTAAACTCGGCCGTTAGGGACGGCTAACGGTTTAAAGGGTTGCTGCACCGACTAAGTGCAGTCACGATGCCTGCGACAGTGAGTTAGGTTTAATTTCCAGTAATTTTCATTTAATGTACTACATAGTTTAAGTACCCAAATAAAATAAAATTGTTTACACATCTTTGTCACTTATAGTTACGTATTCTACAAACTAAATATGACTTAGCAACTCCATGTGTACACTACAACAATCATATTATACAAACTAAATACAATATTTAACCTCAGTTGTGTCTACCCGTCTAGCATAAATACTATTGTCAAAACAAAACATAAACTGCAAATGAGTGTATACGAAGTGTAAACGGAAAAAGGTCAAGGAACGGCTAGCCATTAATCATTCTGGGAAAGAAAGAACGGTCGATGGGTAGCCGTTCTATAGGAACGGACAATGATTCTTCGTTACTATAGAGAAAAACGGTTAATGAATGACCGTTTTCTGCTTTTTCAAAACGTCTAATGAATAGCCGCTCCCGGAGTCTTCCCGCTGGGATTCCCGCACACTAGGGAAGCCTTGCGGGAAGACACCCTTTTGGCCACGCTTTTTTGGCTTGGGAAGGGGTTGGGCATGCCCATAAGACCCAGTCTAAAAGAGTTTCTCTGTGCAGTACTGAACATTATCTGCAGAGACTGTGTGTTATAAGTTGGAAACGAAGAAATCAGGAAAAAAAATTATCTTGTGATCTTTTTATATTCTTTGAAAAACTTGTAAAAACAGTTTTTGGGGTTTCTCTCAATACTGGAAGTTGTAAGAGTTATTGGAAAGAAACTCTCTCTTGGTTTTATGGTGTGCAAGGTTGTTCTTTTCTTCTGTTCACAATGAGTTGCTCGTTAAAGGGTTGTTGAGCTTTGCTCCAATTCTCTTGTTCATATTTGGTTAGTAAAAAATATGATGTTTCAAAAACAAATGAGTCATTGTCACACACGTACGGTTCAAGTACCCTGGTCTTGTAAATATATTACGTGTATGAACCGTGGATCAGAACATGTTGTGAAGGTTCATATATCACCATGGGACATATAAACGGGGAAGAACTCACTTCATTCTTTTCACCTCTTCTTCCCTACAGTTCGAGTACGAAAAAGAAAACCCAAGAGTTTGTAAACTCTCGAACCTTAATCTTTTCAAGTTTTATTTGTTCCTTTGTGTTGGTAACAGGAAATCATTCGACAAGGCTGTCCTCAATTCTTCAAATTCTCTTGTTCCGGAGCTTCACCATTGACGACTGTTCACGTACTTGGTAAGTTTTTCATCATTCTTTGGTTTCTATAACTCCTAAGAAAAGATTGAATTGTGGTGAGAGTTCGGGTACCAATTCCAGTTCAAATAGGAGGTTGGTTGATAGTGATGATGAATTTGTTGATGATGATTTGGGTGTAGACGTTCAACAACCATACTTTAATGCTAGTTGTCAAATTAGTTTTATCAACATTTCTGCCTGGGACAAATATAATAAACTCTCTAGTGGTCATTTCGTCATGGAAAGGGCACATGATCGGTCAGTTCAGGAGCCAGATTTTCTTATGTTCATGAAGCAGTTTGTGTGGGGTGATATTCATAAGGGTTTGGGGGAATCATATCCTGAGATGACCTGTGAATTTTATGCTAATCTTCATGCACCCAACAATACCAACTGTTGTTTCAATACTTTGGTCAAGGGAACAATGATGAGGCTAACTGTGGTGTCATAGCTGAGTTATTAAACTTGCCTTTACATCATTCTTTTGTTGTTCCTCAACTAGAAGGTTCTTCCTCTAACTGCCTCTTGTCTGTTTGTCATTTTGATAATAACTTTAGAGGTATGGTAAAGGATTTCATCAACAAAAGAAATGATTTAAAATATCAAATCATTTTATCTTTAGAAAATATAGCTCACTATGAACGTATATTTTTTCTAACAAAGAACACCTTGTGTGGGCTAAAAAGAGAACTTAGTGAGTTAACTGATATTTCTGAAGATATGGAGGAATTGAACGATCCCATAATCAATGAGTTTTTCAATAATGAGAAGGAATTCTCAGTAGATGCTCTGAGAAAGTTCTACGATGTCTAGGAAACTTCTTATGAGAATTTATTCTTGTGTTTTAAGAAGTATAACTAGGGTTTGGAATAACAATTATTGTGAATACACATAGCTATTTCTAACGATTTTCATCTTGCAATGTTTTTAGATTTATTTATTTAAATTCTAAAGTTTATTTGGAAGATGATATTGCAATATTAATCTTTATGGTTTTATATATTGCAACTTGTTATGGGATATGTGTGTTTTCATCCGTGAACTATGATTGTCCCATATATGCTCAAAAATTAAGTCTATCATATGTCTATATGCAAATATTGATAAAAGATAGAATGGACTTTTGACAACAAAAGTTAAGCCTATTATGTCATCATGCAAATATCGATGGAAGATAGGATGAACTTTGGTTTACAAACATTACATGTCTCTATACAGATATTGATGAAAAATAGAATGAATCTTTGAATATTCCACAGTACCGGTCTTTCCCTGATCCACTTCTATGTGAAAGTACTGTGTGGCTTCATAAGTTGTCTTATGTTGAGCATTTCCGATTAAATTAATCATGGGATCTCTTGTGGTTAATTTAATCGTGTATTTTGGATACAAATTCATGTTTCATGTGATTTTTTAATGTCCAAACAAATCATTATTTTCTTATGAAAGTAAGGTCGCTCTTGTTGTTCTTTCCGGAATGACATTTTATGGGGGAAAGTTCTTAATTGAACTTGTACTTAATTTCCAAATCTTTGTGGGGAGTGCGGCTATGGAATATTGTAGGAGTTTTCTTGTATCTTTATAAACTCCTTGATGAATACACTAGTTTCGACCATGTGAAATCATCGAAACAAAGTTGATATGTTCTCTTTTGGTCATGAAGTATCTCTATGGAAATTTCATTAGGATCCCACTAGTTTTCGTACCTTTGCCAATTTATATTGACAAAGATGGGGAGAATTAATGTGTATTTCACACTACAAAGACATATGGTTTACGGATTATTATGTAAGGAGGGGTGGTTTTCATGTGAGATGAAGTATTGACTAAGGGGGAGTGATACATATCACCATAGTATTGTTGTCAAAGTTGTGATACAATTGGACTTTGATGATGTGTAGTAATACTATGACACTTTATGACAATGATTGAGAGCTACTGTTTTCTCATTTTTATAACTACGGATCTTCAAAAACTATGATGCTGAGTTGAACACATTCAAAATTTTGGAGTGCTTGGAAGTGACGAAGATTTTGAGTAATGTTGAAGAACCAAGGAAATCAAGTATTTGGATTGATAGATACAAAGTTTATTTATTTTTTATTCCATGTGTATTGATAGTTTTGTCGCTAAAATTGACAAAGGGGGGATTGTTAGAGCACTTCTCGGTCAAAATCGCAAGTATTGCTATCTCAAGCTTGTTGTCAAGTTTAGTTGCCAAAACTATAAGTCTTGATTTCTAGTCTACTTATAGCTAAGTCTCGGATTAGGATAGAAAGTGTAGTTGAGCATTAGACTTCACGGCGTTCATCGATGGAAGACGAAAAACTACTAAGGGGAGCTTGTGGAACTTCATAAACTCTAGAACTAGTTTCCTTAGAGTCATTTGAACTAGTTATGGCTAAAATGAATAAGGTTGATATGAAAGTGTTCATATGGCTAACCTCGGTTAACTATTGTTGAGCCAACAAAGGTGTACACGTTTAGGTACAATTACTCATATCTAAATGAAGTCACTTTTCATTTGTGTGTAACAAGCTAAGTTTGATCTAACGGTTGAAATATATTAGCTTGAGTCTAATCATGTTTTCATCTAACAGTGAATATTGAATATGTTGTTACCAAGGTTACGTTGATTGCAAACCCTGATTTAAAGACTATATATATGATAACTCTAGCAACTGGGAAACCTAATCCCCACACCTCCTTTGTGATACTAGTTGCGACTAGAGTCGATTTTCCTTTAACCTTAGGTTTTTATAAAACCCTGTAGGTTAACGACTTGAGGACTTCATTGGGATTGTGAATCCTGACCCAACTATTTTCTCTGTAGTTGCGTGTTTTGATATTGTTGTTTTCTATCGTGATTGAGTATTATCTTCTCTAAGATTTTCTCGAGATTTAATCTCCGATAGGCAAGATAAAAAGTAGTCACAAACATCTCCGTCTCATCATTTGTAATTCCACAATATCTTGTTTCGCTACCATACGATTAAGATTATTGTGAGGTGATTGATATTTCTAGGATGTTCTTCGGGAATATAAGTCTGGTATATTAATTGGTTAATGTTCACCTTGATTTATCAAAAGACGGAACAAAACTCATAGGTATATCTGTGGGAGACAAATTTATCTATTCAATAGACTTTTCTATGTGAGACAGATTGGTTTATCAAGTCTTCGAATTTGGGTCGTAGCAACTCTTGGTTGTGGGTGAGATCAGCTAAGGGAATCAAGTGCGTAGAGTCGTGCTGGGATTCAGAGACGTAAGGAGCGCAACTGTACCTTGATCAGTGTGATATTGGTTAGGGCTCAACTACATTCCAGTCTGAAGTTAACTTGGAGTAGGCTAGTGTGTCTAGCGTCTTAATACAATATGGTGTTCAAATCTGGATTAGGTCCCGGGGTTTTTCTGCATTTGCGGTTTCCTCGTTAACAAAATTTCTGATGTCTGTGTTATTTCTTTTCCGCATTATATTTTCTATATAATTGAAATATCACAGGTTGTGCGTAAGTTCAATTAATTGTGAATCCAATCTTTGGTTGTTGATTAAATTGGTTGACACTTGGATATTGGTGTTTGATACCGTCCAAGTTATTTCTTATATTCAATCGGGCTCGCAAATTCCTATTTGTTTTATTGCAGATTGAATCGAGAAATTGAGATATGACTCCTTGATATACTTTTCTTAAGATTGAGTTTGACTGTCTAGTTGATTCTCTTGAAAGTATATTGGAGTTAGTCCATACAGATTGCTAATCAAAATATTGGGTGTGGTTGTTAGACCCCCGCCTTTTCAGTCCCCACTTAGCCATTGCGGTCATCCTATAGTATGTGGTTTAAATGGGCAACACTGTGGTCATCCAGCTACAGCTTTCCAGGAGTTCGCCCATCTCTGGATTACTCCTGCTTGATCATGCTTAACTGCAAAGTTTTTTGTTATTTATGAAGCCAATTGTTCTGAAAAGGCCTCGGTGTTAGGAAAGGACAACCATTACCTATATTCTATTCGTAGAACCCTATCAGCCGAATCGGGGTATTACAATTCCACCTCTTTAATTTGGAGGTGTCCTCGGCTCTGGAATATATCAAGCAACCTAGATTTCGAGGTTCCATGCCCCTCACGAGAGAAGCGCCTGGACTAATCCCGTTCAAGGTACCTTCCCACCCTCGGCAGGTAACCCGTCGTCTGTTCTGATAGAATTTGTAATGACCCGACCCTCCACCTATACTGTCCTCTCTTAGCCACTGCGGTCATCCGACAGTGTTGGGTTTTCAACGGGCACCCCTGTAGTCATCCAACAACAGTTTCCCGGGAGGTCACTCATCCCCGGATTACTCCTGCCGAACACGCTTAACTACAGTACTTTCTATCAACTCTGGAGCTACTTGTGCCGAAAAGGCCTCGGTTTTAGGAAAGTAAAATCATTACATAAATTCCAATCGGCGAACCCAACATGCCGAAACGGGTATTGCAATACTACCAACTTAAACAAGAGCCTTCCTCAGGCTGTAAAATATATTCAAACCCAGATTTCCGACGTTTCATGCCCCTCATGAGATAAGAACTTAACTAACCATGTCGGGCGTACTCACTCACTCTCGACAGGTGACCCGTCATCTGTTATGATACCATTTTGTAATGACCCGACCCTCCATCGATACTGTCCTCACTTGTCCACTTCGGTTATACGGCAGTGTGGGGTTTTCAACGGGCACCGATGCAGTCATCCAGCAATAGCTTCCCGGGAGGTCATCCATCATGGTATTACTCCCACCCGAGCACGCTTAACTGCAGAATTTTTTTACCAACGTTGGAGCCGATTGTGCTTAAAAATACTTTGTATGACGTAGAAATTCCTTTCCTCTTGTGAGACCAGTATCTGGCATAACCGCTCAATATACTCTCCTACTCGAGCACAAGCGACCCGTGCCTAGTTGTATCCCAATTATTACCGATATTGTTCGCACATACCCACTGCAGTTATCCAGCAACAGATTCCTAAGAGGTCACCCATCCCATGACTACTCCGGCCGAGCACGCTTAACTGAGAAGTTTTTTCTCCCAACTTAGTCAAGTGTTCCCTTCAGGCCTCGGTATAATGTAGACGTTCACTGCCTCCTTTGAGACCAATATCAAGGCATAACCGCCCAGCATACTCTCCCACCCGATCACAAGTAACACATCCCTATTAGTATCTCAACTAATCCTAATATTGTTCTCACTTACCCACTGTGATTATCCAGCAGTGTAGGATTTTTATTGGCACTACCGAGCGAAGCAGCTTCCCGAGAGGTCACTCATCCGGTGACTACTCTCTTCCGAGCACACTTAACCGAGAAGTTTTCTCCAAAACTCAATCAAGTGTATACATCAGTCCTCGGTGTTAGGAAAGGACAAACCATTGCCTATATTCCATTCGGGGAACCTTACCTGCTGAATCGAAATATTACAGTTTTAGTCTTGCTTATCAATTGTAGTATGTTATACCTTCTTTTCTTAACTCTTATAGGATCGAGTTCTTATGAACTTGAGGCTCTTTTCGAAATACTTGTTATTTTTGTTCCTTTGTCATTTTGTGACTTACAATCATTAAGAAAGGATATATGTGCTGAAAAGTATATATCTAAACAGAAAAGAATAAAGCATTGGTAAAGGGGGGAAAACATATCGTGATGTGTAGTATTACATACTAAAATAGTGAATAACAAATATGAAAAGGCGATGGTACCCAAATATACCTCAAGCTAAAACTTTTCTTACCTATAAGTCCTTTCTCCGAAAATGATTGTCTATGGACTGAGTCGAGACAATACAACTAACCGGTTCACACTTCGTGTGATCGTCTATGGATATGAGATCGAGACAATACAACAACGAAGTATGTTACTTGATAAAGAGGTTCGGGCTTAACCAAACATAATAGGATTCACTTATCAAGTAAATAAGAATTAACGTTTGTGTGATTTACTTTAATTATAATAAAACAATTATAATGCGAAAATATAAAGTAAATGACACAGCAAGATTTTGTTAACGAGGAAACCGTAAATGCAGAAAAACCCCGGGACCTTGTCCAGAATTGAATACTCTCAGGATTAAGCCGTTACACAAAATTACACCTAACTTCGTATAGTTGAGACCAAGCAACTAAACCTATAGTTCACCTAGTTCCGTCTGTATTTCCACGCCTCCGACCTATAAATAAGTCACGTACTTGGAACAATTCCTTTGGTTCGTATTCCAAACAGTAAAGGAACAACAAATCTGTTTGGTATCAACTCTATTCAACCAAGTGGTATGAGTTGGACAAAGGCTCTTCTGTTTATCTTAACATAAACTCCTTCGTCAGGTCCTTAGATCTATCTTATGTTCAATTACCGAAGTAACCATTTAAGATTAAGCCAACAACACTATTAATCCAAAGAATTATGTCGATGTCGATCTACTCAATTAATCAATCCAATCTATCACAAGGATAAACCGATTATTAATTGGATCCTCTTTTACCGAAACAAGTATTGTGCACACCAAAGATTATGAACCCACAAATCATAAATCTTCAATATCTTATTCGTCTTCAAATATTCTTAGATCTTCAATAAAAACCTGCACACAATCACTTGAATCTCTTGTGATCAATCAAGCACAGAACGGAGTTTGTTAACAATGGATTATCACAAGATCGTCTTTAGAACTAACAACAGTCTAAAGATCCCTGTCGAAACTGTGAACTAGTTTGAGTGAATCTTATATCACAAGAGAAGATTCTCAAGCATAAACAAACTAGGTGCAATCAAAGTTCAACCACCGTTAGTCAATCAAATCAATGAAAACAAAAGATAAACCACAATTATCTAGTTTCCCACCAATGGTACTAATAGAGATTCTCAATCCCAAAGAAGACTTTAAACTGCGCGGCCGTAAGAGATTTCGCCTAATTAGGTTACTCTCCTCTACGAATAGGCGGCTACACCAGTAACAACACAAGAAAGAGGAAATTGGTTGTTACGAAGGCTTAGTTTGCAAGAAAGGCAAACTTCAAGTATTTATAGATAAGGAAGTTTGGACACCAAGGAATTTCTGAGACCGAAAATATTCTCAAGATATTCATTAAAGCACAAATTTGGTTTCCATAATTCTTGGAAATGCTCTTTCCAAAAATAATGATCGAAATCTCTAAGAGAATCTATAATTAGTAAATGCACATTACTAATTCTTATTTTCCCAAAAATGAAGTTAAATACCTTAATTAAAAGATTCTTAACTTATTTATGTTTCGATCATGTGGTTCTCTTCCCTTAGCTATTAAGGAATAACTTTGAACAATTAAAAAAATAAACATTCATAGCACATGTTCAAAGTTCAAAGTATGTCGACATCTTAACTTTTTAAGTTCTCTTTCACACTTACAACCTTGAAACGGATTTGCCACACTTGCAAACAAGTTTAGAATTGGTTCATATGACTTTCAAAAACTATGTGATTGATCAAATAACATTCAATCACAAATCATGGGTTTAACGGTTCTACCAAAACAAGTTTCGGTTCTACCTTCCATGTGAGTATTGTGCATAGTCACACTAGATTTCCAAAATTCGGCTGAATAGGTACTAGGATCGGCTCCCCACATATATATGGTATCTAACTTATATGTGTTGCACATGTCCATAGGATCGGTTCCCCTTTGCCTAAAAACGTGTTGCACATGTCCATAGGATCGGTTCCCATTTCTGCTATAAACCTTGCTGCACCTCATACAAGGATCGGTTCCCCTTTGTGATGTACTTCACCTCTTACTAGGTCGGGGTTCCCCTTTCCCATATTTGGTCAGACAAAAAATCATAAACCCGATCATACCATCTCAGGTGATTACTTAAGATCGGTTTCACTAATAAAAGTCATATCAATACATAAGTCAGGCCTTTGTGAATAGTTCTACCAAGAACACAAACAAGTCGTGAACGGTTATACTCAATCACACATATTGGTTGTTCATAAGATATGCAATGAATAACAAAACCAATAACGCCTGGAGATTTCCTTTTCGATTCACAAACAAGTTTATGAACTTACTCCCTTAGAACGCATGTAAAAGATTGTTCCCTAGGATGAAATCCTCACCTCATACCCATACATAATCACAATAGCATTCAAATGATTTTGGCGATGTCTTATCTACAAAGTTTAATGGTTAAGCAATAAACCTCGTATTGTATTCCTTAATACTATGTCTATCTAGAGTTCAAATATGCTTCGCAGTTTTGTTTTCAATATGCACGACTTGAAAGATACGTTAGGGAATGAAACAGTTCAAGTCAAATATCACTAACCTCAAGTGGAAGGATGATTGTTGTCGTTGTAGCTCCTTGCTTCTTCACATCTTCAAGTCTTCGCAATACTTGTAAAGTCTCAAATCCTAATACTTTCAAGCTAACCTATATGAAGTTGACTCTAGTACATAATCAAGCGACTCTTAACATGAGTTTCGATTCACTAAAATATGACAACCAAACTTGACATACCAACGCTTGGCGGGTTCAACCGAGCTATGCTCTAACAATCTCACCCTTTGTCAATTTTTGTGACAAAACTCTTACATCATATGGATAAACAAATTACAAGAATTCATTACACAAACGCTTGATTCCCGATTCAACAGCACAGTAAACTGCTTACATTCAATCCTTGAAAATGCCGTTGTTGACATTATAATAACAAAGATAATACTCCCCCTAAGGAAGACAAGTAGATATTCAATCCGCATGTCTTTGTTATACCAATTCATATGATATGTTACTCCCCCTTAGTCTGTGCTTTCACTCTTTCGTTTAGATAAAACGTTTAAGCACTAATGTTCTTTTTCCTTAGCGATACCAATCAATATAAAGTCAATGCCAGTATCACTTGTTTACTCCATATATTTCTCCCCCTTTTTGTCACAAAATGACAAATAAACGAAAAAATAAACGAAAAAATAAACGAAAACACGAAAAGAATCTTACAAATCTCAAAATAGACTTGCAATCTGTAGAGTTAGGCACGAGGGTTCCACACACCATGTTCTGATAACCAATATCAAAAACCGAAACTACAAGTAGTTTTATTTTGATATGTTACCAAGGAAACAATTGTCCGAAATAATTTTCCCATTTTAGTTTAGCAAACCAAAAATCAACTAAGCACCTTAGTCCCTTTGCTAAACCGATTGCACAAAAACAATTGCTTAATTCGATAAGAGCAAAATAAAGATAACTCTATTTTTCTGATCAGGTTCTAATTATCCATAAACTTAGACCTTTGAATTTTAAACAAGACAACTACTAGGTTAGTTAACTAGCATTTCTTGTTAAGGAATTCGATTAGACTTGAATAACCGAAACCTCACATCGATAAGTCTAACTAAGATCAGAATTAACTTAGTTTCTCTTATCCAGAATCGAATTGGACTAAACAACTCATCCCGTAAACCTTTTATTTCGTTAAGCCGTAAATAATTCATACAAACCAAATAAATCAACTTGCATAATTGTTCACATTGACCGGAAGCAATTGAAACAACATAGACATTAATAGCACCACAATTGCACCGAAATTTTGTAAGCCTAAACAATTGATACCACACAATAAAGCAAGATAACAATAGTTTTTTTTTAACCGGAACCAATTGAATCACACAAACATCCATACACACATAATGGAATAAACATCAATTGTACTGAAATTTTTTTAAGCAAAAGCAATAAATATATATGAAATAAACTCAGGCTTTTCTTAAACAGGAAAACAATTAACTAACAAGATTGTTACCTCAAATTTCGCATCCATTTCTCCAATATGATTGCATCTTCTTCCAGGGAGAATTGATATCGAAATATCATCATGTTGTCATCCTTATGTAAAAACAAAACAATAACAACAACCAACCTTTACCAGAGAAAGGTTGAAAACCGTCGAAACACATATGCTTTTATGCTAAACCAAGACCGATTCAACATATTGTGACTTTTTCACATATTGTTTCTACCAAAACCTCTCATGATTCTTTGATAAAGCCTACCAACATGGGCTAGAACTTAATCCTGCTAAATCAAAAAGTCACCCAAACCACAAGGGTTCACAATATTATGAGATCGAATATTAAGGTAGTAAAACCGAAATCAAACATCCCATAAACATACATAGCAATAAGATAAAAGCATTCAAGCACAGGCTATGTAAACCGAAAACTATCACAAGAAAAATTATAAATCAAATAATTTTATTCATAATAGTTTTATTCATAATAGACCAATACAATCATTGAAAGAAATCAAAAATTGATGTCTATTTTTCTCTTGCAACCTAGTCCTTCATATCAGAGCTGAATGAAGGTGGATTACTACTCTTCATCTTTTGAATTTCTTCAAGTAGAAAACCTTGTTGCTTGACCAGAATCTCTTGCAGATGAGAAATTTTCGAGAAGGATTCCGCAAGAGCATGTAATTTTGTCTTTGATTGAACCAAAAGTGTGTCAATGCCTCAATACAATGATCTTTCTTCAGAGTATTCTCTCTTTCCTTCTTGTTAAGCCAATCTCCCTTTCTAATTTTACTCTTAATATCAAGGGACGATCCAGACTTAGTTTTAATATGATCTTTCTGATCTAGCATCTTCTCCAGAGAAACCATTTGATCCAGACCCATAGTTCGGACAAGGAATGACCCAATTAGAAGAAAGATCTTCTTATAATTTTCATACTACCGAAAATATAATATTCCTAAAAATACGAATATATCAAATATCTTCAAATACTATATATTATTTCCATAATCTACACAAGGTGCCTTGATTTTTCTTCTTCCTCACTCAAAGATTCGGCACACGTGGTGAGGAAAGAATTATAATACCGATCAAGTGGCATTAGTATGAGATTTTGTCTCATTATGGAATTTTGAACAACCAGAGTGTTCTTGATCTAGTATAGTATGAAAATATCTCCTTTTGTTACCTCGAACTAACGAAGTATCTTGGGATTGACTGGAATTGCATATGCAACTCTTAGCAATTCTGTTTTTGAGACAGTTTTTGCATCTTGTCTTATTTTTCCCTTTACCATTAGGTGATTTAATAACATCGGAAGACATGTCCATTCTTAAAATGGGTAAATCACTAATGGAGGAGGAAGAAATAAGATTGACAACTAATACAATATTAGTTGTTTCCTCTTCTTCAGAATTGTATGAATCAGAGATCTCATCTAGAGTTACAGCCAATGCCTTGCTTCCAGTGTATTTCTTAAGATTGGGACAGTCTTTAGCAATATGACCAACCCATTACGCTTGAAGCACTGCAGCTGATATTCATCATCTTCTTCATGATCCTTTTTGATAGGAACTCGATCATGTGGGCGATAAGATCGATAAGTATCCTTAACGAATCTCTTATTTCTTCTCTTCAAGAGATCTCGAAACTGTCTAGTAATCAATGACAACGATTGTTCGATTTCATCATCAGAATTTTCTGCAATCTGTTCATCTGAATCATCCATCTGTTTATTCCTCTCCATCGGAGCTTTCAGAATTCTTGCAGCTTTAAAAGAGATTCCTTTACCTTGAATAGACTGTGATTCATGATCAAAGATCTTTAACTTTCCGACGAGTGTGCTTCCTGAGAGAGTTGAAAGATCATTTGCTTTTATGATTGCATGCTTCTTAGAATCGTATCTAGATTGCAACGATCTGAGAATCTTGCATACTATATCTTTTTCTAAAATAGTCTTTCCTAACGAGAAAGAAGCATTAATTATCTCAGAGAGTTTAATATGAAACTCTTCAAAAGTATCGTTGTCATCCATTCGAAGGATTTCCCAATCGGAAGTGAGATTTTGAAGTCTAACTTCTTTCGAAGTTTGACATGTTCATACATGATGTTGTAGATCACGGCTTACAGCATGTATTATAGCATTCAAACCATCTGAATTCTGCTTTGCAAGAGCCTTTTTTTCGTTCGAAAACTCTATTAAGCGTTTAAACTCAGTTTCTGAATTTTTTTATCTTTGGACGAATATAACCATTGATGAATAATAGCCAAGTATTAAAGTCTCCTGATTGAAGAAAAGATCTCATAGCAGATTTCCACCATATATAGTTTGTTCCGTCAAATCTTGGCGGTACGTTAATTGAAGTCGATTCATGAGAACTCGAGTTCATTCTTATAGGTTGGATCGCACCAAACACATATTGTTAGATCTTTTCGTGTTTGCCTTCTCTGATACCAATTGAAAAGGCGAGGGTACCCAAGTATAACTCAAGCTAAAACTTTTCCTACCTATAAGTCCTTTATCCGAAAGTGATTGTCTATGGACTGAGTCGAGACAATACAACTAATCGGTTCACACTTCGTGTGATCGTCTATGGATACGAGATCGAGACAATACAACAACGAAGTATGTTACTTGATAAAAATGGTTCGACTTAACCAAACACAATAGGGTTCACTTATCAAGTAAATAGGAATTAACGTTTGTGTGATTTACTTTAATTATAATAAAACAATTATAATGCGGAAATATAAAGTAAATGACACAGTAAGATTTTGTTAACGAGGAAACCGCAAATGCAGAAAAACCCCGGGACCTTGTCCAGAATTGAATACTCTCATGATTAAGCCGCTACACAAAATTACACCTAACTTCGTATAGTTGAGACCAAGCAACTAAACCTATAGTTCACCTAGTTTCGTCTGTATTCCCACGCCTCCGACCTATAAATAAGTCACATACTTGGAACAATTCCTTTGGTTCGTATTCCAAACAATAAAGGAACAATAAATCTGTTTGGTATCAACTCTATTCAACCAAGTGATATGAGTTGGACAAAGGCTATTCTGTTTATCTTAACATAAACTCCTTCGTCAAGTCCTTAAATCTATCTTATGTTCAATTACCGAAGTAATCGTTTAAGATTAAGCCAACAACACTATTAATCCAAAGAACTGTGTTGATGTCGGTCTACTCAATTTATCAATTCAATCTATCACAAGGATAAACCGATTATTAATTGGATCCTCTTTGTTGATGGTGGATTTTCATTAAAGGATAAAATTGTAAAGGCCGAAATTATGCGCTAACATCCTGCAAAGGATAAAGCCACTGATAAAATGGTGAATACTTCTTCACTTCGCTAATTTACCTAGAATGGAGCATTAGAAAAAATTCCATGTATACCCTATAAATTTATAGCATTATCAATTAATGCATGACCAGCCTTGTATTTCCTGTTCCACTCTCATTATTGGTGCGTCATGACGACTGAGTGTTGCTCTCAGCAGAGCAACCCGAATCTCCAAGTGTCACTAATGAGGCATACACGAAATACTCGTACAGGCTACAACTCTCGGTGTTATACTAGATTGATCGAGCATTTGGACTGTCTACGTCAGTCTTAGAAATAATCACGACCACGCAAGATTAGCCACATGATTTAACCAGCCTAGACGATCCTCAGCAGGAGCAGGCTACCACTTTAATGACCACCAGCGGGCCCGCTTATACCCTGGTCGGTCAAATACCTACCATGCCTCTCAAACTACCACCGAACACCATCCTGAAGTTGGATGTCCAGGCTGGTATGGAGCGGCTTGGAGGAGACGTATGAACAAAGTCGCCTATGGCAGTCTCAAAATCATCACACTTCCGTACAACATCACCAGCATGGTTGGACGGCATAGATTGTCCCATGGCCGGATGGACAAGCGTTGTTCTGCACACCGATGGTCCCCTTCACGCCTGCATAATCGATCCTCCCCTGACCTAGCTACAGAACCATATATGGTTGCCTGAAGTTGGGCCGGCGTGAAAGCTTAAAGGGTCCCAGGAAATTCCACTAAAGGTTCCAAATTGATCACGACCATCCAACTTCACCGGCATGATTGGATGGCTTAGATCGGACCCATAGCCACCAGGAAGGTATTGGCGTGTTCACCACCAGCCCAACATGGGCCCCACATGGTCGGCCTCCCCAAAAGAGAAGCGTGACTTGCCAATTCGTCCAGCCAAGGAAGCGTGAACGTGAAACCCTAATTAGGATTTGCGGCACATCACATTTGTCGCAAATCAGTCTCAACCATCCATCTTCGCAGGCATATATGGAGGGTGTATATGTAGATTCAAATGGCCCAGAGCATGTCAACACAATCACCGTGGGCCCGCCTACAACCATGACTAATCGGTCAAGACCAACTATGGTTGGTTGTCTCGATTCGTCCGCCCAAACTAGGCATGGCCAGGCGTTTTCAACTGCAAATCGATCTCGACCACTCAACTTTGCCGGACAAATTGAGTGGCTTAGATCACATCTACACGGGACAGTAAGGTACGGACGAGTACACTGGCTTGTCGACTACACGCCTGAATGATCGGCCAAGACCGACCATGGTTGGTCGTCTCGAAACACGCGCCCGAAGTAGGCACGACGTGCGGTCTTCAATTCCTTTGCGGCATGGGATTTCTATCGCAAATCAGTCTCAGCCGCTCCTCTTTGCCAGAAAAATTGAGAGGCTTAGATCGTATCTCCATGGGACAATGAGGTACAAACACCTACACCAGCATGCCGCCTACACGCATGCCCAATCGGCCCTACCAAAAACGTGTCCCATGCTTGGATTTGACCAAGCTAAATGTTGGTGTTCAAGCACCTCCTAAACCCTAATCCGACGGTCGCAGATGTGGGTCGCAAGGCATCTCGTCCGTCCAACTTCACCAGCTTGGACTGACAGCCTAAGACAGGAGTTAGGCGACCAGTGAGGCATCACCACGATCACCGTCCACCACTCTTCCACACAAAGTGATCGGCCAAGTCAGGACTTACCTGTACAACCTCCAAACGATCACTCGTAGATGGCTGGACGTGATGCTATTTTAAGATGCTTAACCCGCGACTTACTCCGTTAAGCCTTAAAACAGCGATGCTTCACACGTGCTGAATATATTTGATGCATTACCTGCATAAAACACATATGATACTTCACAAGTATCGACTTCCTAAATAACTTAGTTATTTAATCTAGCATCACATGCTACTTTTTGTGGGTCCCACGATTCACACATTCGAGACATCAAACATGTCACAAACTGGGGGATACTTACTGGGGGTATTGGTTTGGCGGTTTACAGCATGCAGCGCACAACGCGCCATCACAAGAACGTGTCAGGAAGACATGGACGGTTAGTGATGATGGGAGAAGCGGGAAAGACTGATCGTGTGACACTAACACACGCAACTCCACTAATCCATCACTCCACTTTCTCCACTTCCCATGAGAGACGTGGGTTAGGCTCAATGACTTGTATAAATAGGTTCTCCTCCCTATTTCCAAGACAGAATATGACAACGAGACAGAAGCCAAGTGTTGATACAATTGTATTCCAATACCAGGACTGATAGCTTTCATTCTGCAATCCAGTTCAGCTTTCTGATACAAGTCATACACAGCCAACACCTTCACAATCTCAACACCTTCTTTGCTTCCCTCCTAAGATCAACCCCATCTACTTCACTTTTTGACCGAAGCAAGTCTGGAACGACCATTTCTTGGTTTAGGCCAGAGTTGTACAGATTGATTTCTCGAATCACAAGCACTCCCGTGCAGTGCATTTGTTTAGGTTTTAGATTCATTTCTCATCCACACACCCCAAATTACTAAAACCGACAGAAATAGTTTTCACCCATAAACACTCTTTTACCGAAACAAGTATTGTGCACACCAAAGATTATGAACCCACAAATCAGAAATCTTCAATATCTTCTTCGTCTTCAAATCTTCTTAGATCTTCAATAAAAACCTGCACACAGTCACTTGAGTCTCTTGTGATCAATCACGCACAGAATGGAGTCTGTTGACAATGGATTATCACAAGATCGTATTTATAACTAACAACAGTCTAAAGTTACCTGTCGAAACTCTGAACTAGTTTGAGTGAATCTTATATCACAAGAGAAGATTCTCAAGCATAAACAAAGTAGGTGCAATCAAAGTTCAACCACCGTTAGTCAATCAAATTAATGAAAACAAAAGATAAACCACAATTATCTAGTTTCCCACCAATGATACTAATAGAGATTCTCAATCCCAAAGAAGACTTTAAACTGAGCGGCCGTAAGAGATTTCGCCTAATTAGGTTACTCTCCTCTCCAAATAGGCGGCTACACCAGTAACAACACAACAAAGAGGAAGTTTGTTGTTACGAAGGATTAGTTTGCAAGAAAGGCAAACTTCAAGTATTTATAGAAAAGGAAGTTTGAACACCAAGGGATTTCCAAAACCGAAAATATTCTCAAGATATTCATTAAAGCACAAATTCGGTTCCCATAATTCCTGGAAATGCTCTGTCCAAAAATAATGATCGAAATCTCTCAGAAAATCTCTAATTAGTAAATGCACATTATTAATTCTTATTTTCCTAAAAATGAAGTTAAATACCTTAATTAAAAGATTCTTAACTTATTTATGTTCGATCTTGGGATTCTCTTCCCTTAGCTATTAAGGAATAACTTTGAACAATTAAAGAAATAAACATTCATAGCACATGTTCAAAGTATGTCGATATCTTAACTTTGTAAGTTCTCTTTCACACTTACAACCTTGAAACCGATTTGCCACACTTCCAAAAAAGTTCAGAATTGGTTCATCTGACTTTCAAGAACTATGCGATTGATCAAATAACATTCAATCACAAATCATGGATTTAACGGTTCTACCAAAAGAAGTTTCGGTTCTACCTTCCATGTGAGTACTGTGCATAGTCACACTAGCTTTCCAAAATTCGGTTGACTAGGTACTAGGATTGGTTCCCCACATATATATGGTATCTAACTTATATGTGTTGCACTGTCCATAGGATCGGTTCCCCTTTGCCTAAAAACGTGTTGCACATGTCCATAGGATCGGTTCCCCTTTCTGCTATAAACCTTGCTGCACCTCATACAAGGATCGGTTCCCCTTTGTGATTTATTGCACCTCTTACTAGGATCGGTTCCCCTTTCCCATATTTTGTCAGACAAAAAATCACAAACCCGATCATACCATCTCAGGTGATTACTTAAGATCGGTTTCACTAATAAAAGTCATACCAATACATAAGTCAGGCCTTTGTGAATAGTTCTACCAAGAACACAAACAAGTCGTGAACGGTTATACTCAATCACACATATTGGTTGTTCATAATATATGCAATGAATAACAAAACCAATAACGCCTTGAGATTTCCTTTTCGATTCACAAACAAGTTTATGAACTTACTTCCTTAGAACACATGTAACACATTGTTCCCTAGGATGAAATCCTCACCTCATACCCATACATAATCACAATAGAATTCAAATGATTATGGTGATGTCTTATCTACAAAGTTTAATGGTTAAGCAATAAACCTCGTATTGTATTCCTTAATACTATGTCTATCTAGAGTTCAAATATGCTTCACAGTTTTGTTTTCAATATGCACGACTTGAAAGATACGTTTGGGAATGAAATAGTTCAAGTCAAATATCACTAACCTCAAGTGAAAGGATGAATGTTGTCGTTGTAGCTCGTTGCTTCTTCACATCTTCAAGTCTTCGCAATACTTGTAAAGTCTCAAATCCTAATACTTTCAAGCTAACGTATACGAAGTTGACTCTAGTACATAATCAAGCGACTCTTAACATGAGTTTTGATTCACTAAAATATGACAACCAAACTTGACATACCAACGCTTGGTGGGTTCAACCGAGCTATGCTCTAAAAAAATATGTTCGAAATGAATATATAACTAGCTTTCCTTTAAGGGGGATACAGTTTTTTGTTACTCAAATGCTTCAACAACGACATTTATTGTTTAAATATTTGCAGGAATTTGTGTTATTGAAACTTGGAATCAAGCGTAGAAAGATTCAGTTAAGAGATCGTTATATATTATAATGTTTTGTATTTTGATTCTTGTATTCTCCATTAGTAAAAAGTTTTGTCACTAAAATTGACAAAGGGGGGGATTGTTATAGCACTTCTCTGCTAACCCACCAAGCGTTGATATGTCAAGTTTGTTGTCATATTTTAGCTCCAAAACTCGAAGATGGTTGATTATATTACAAGAGTCAACTTCATGAGCTTAGACTAGGAACTTAAAAATGCTGACACAAGTTCGTCTTACTTTGAAGAATTTGAAGTCTTATCAACATCAACGAACACATCATCCTTCTGTTCGAGGTTGTAATACATACTTTATTTGTTTACATTTCTATTTATGTTTCTTTCAAGTCGTTTAGATTGAAAACATAACATATGAAGTATATATATGTATCTCTAGTATTAGTGACTTTATCATTTTTTTTATGATCAAAGTGTCAAGGAAGTGTACGCTAGTTTTTTTACACAACTTTGGTATATTGAATTACGATGTATGATGTTTATCTTTTGAACTTCGTAAATTCAACATGACACTATCTTTGTAATTCTTTACTAGCTAGTTAGTTTGTTGAACTTTGGGTTGATTCCATGTCTTGAAAACTATGTTTAACTACCTGAGCTTAAGGAAGTAGAATTGTGAAACTTATGTCGTAGTTAAAAGGAATCAAAGAATTTATTTTGTATACGATCCCTTAAACAAGGATATTTACTAGGACTGATCCCTAGTATCTCTAGTGAGACTGATCCCTTAAGCAATGATATCTACTAAGACCAGTCCCAAGGATCTCTAGGAGCACAGATCCCTTCATAAGGATCTCTAGCCTAACCAACCCCTTGATTAACCAATAAAACGTTTTTCGATTTCGGCTATAAACTTAGGGTTAGGATAGATATTGGAAACATGGTTTGGTTAATATGGAATGATCTCAATGACGACATAATATTTTGAACATATGCTAAACTCTTATTACTTAAAGTTCAAGTATTTTCCTTGAACTGAAATATTCCATAATATCTTTTGATATTCGTAATTTTTATGCTTTTAACTTCCTAGTAATTAAAGCATATCTCTAGTTGCTATGTTAGTAAAGTATTGAATAAGCATCAAATTTACCGTCGTACATACCTTCACAATGTCAGATCACAGTCCTTAATCTCGAATCACAATATTGATCACTGATTTCCGATCAGGTCTTCGGTGATGTAAAGTTAGGTTTTATAATTATCGTCTAAGTCAGTTGGGTTAATTGAGGTTAGAAGAGAATCAAAGAGAGAGGAAACATTTTTATTTGAAGTATGATTTTTATTGATCAGAATGAACTTGTTTATGTTATAAGCCTTTCTGGATACTTATACGTGATATGAACACGAGGATTACATATAGATGACTAAGCACATGATAGCTTGGACTTAATAGTTTCCCCACTTGCGCTTGTGCGGACCTGGGATAGCTCTTCGTTATGACTACCCAGCTTTCCTGTCTCCACTCAGCTGATAGAATCAAAAATCTTCTTAGCTTTGCACCTAGACTCAGGTGTTCTGCATCTAACACTGTGTCTCTGTCTTGTTTGGTATTCTATGGCTCGATTCTCGGACATGTAGTTCAGGTCTTCGACGTCTGACCTTGAGTCTTATTCCATGTCTCAGTTCTGTTACTCTTCAGCTGTCAATTCTCAGGTAGATGTTATATTTTGTTATCAACATATTTCCCCCAGTTTAATCAAAGTAAGTATATCAGACTTCTTTTATTAAACTCTAGTTCATTTTTGTTTTAATAGCCCAAAAATTTATTTCTTTAAGCTCTCAGATAGTACTTCTAGTAGTTCATAGCTTTTTGTGCCGACCTGTGTCAATTGGATGGGGGGTACCTGAGCGTCTCTGTGACGGACCGCAAAATTTTCATTCCCGACGAGTAGAGTTACGACCCTCTTGGCAAACTACGACTTTCCAATACGCCATTCGAGGAACCAACGTTACGAACATTCAAGACCAATTCGAATTTTCCAAGCAAATGCTAATTGAAACTGCTTTATAAGCAGATAAACATACTTCAAGGATCTTCAAATCCTACATAACATTTTCATCGTTTTACTGTGACGCCATTGGCCAATTTCCAATGGTCAAGGATGGCCAGTTTCCATCGTTTTACTGTGACACCATTGGACAATTTCCAGTTGTGAAGGATGTCTAGTTGCCATATTTTTACCGTGACGTCATTGGCCAATTGTCAATGGTAAAGGATAGCCGGTTGCTATCGTTTTACTGTGACGATATTGACCAGTTTCAAGAGGTGAAGGATGGCCAGTTCTCAATGTCAGAATAGTGGAATACCAACAACCATTGGCCATTTGCCAATGGTCTTCCGGGTAGCCACCCCTAGGTGGAAGCCCAGTTGTACTTGGTCAAGCTCAACCGACCGTTTTTCTCAGATAATATGAACTACTCAGAAGGGTAGCAGTTATCTCTAGATTGATAGCACGAACTGCCACTACAGGCAGTAATTATCCCTTCTCAAGTCCTGAGACAGATGATACGAGTTACCTCGACTGATAATAATCATCTGATCTCACGTTTGTACAGTTATCAGATGATATGAATTACCTCAAATGGTAATAATCATCTCTCACTAGGTAGTATGAACAACCAATGGATTGATTGCAACTACCTCTTACTGCCAAGGTTACAAGTTTCTCGAAATGGATGTTATGAGCTACCAAACGGTAACCAACCATTTTCAAACGATATGAATAACCTCGCATAATTGTGTTGTACGACATAGTGGTTGCCTACGTGCCAAACAACAACCAACCATTTCCAGACGGTATGAATAACCTCGCAGAATTGTACTGAACCTATAGTGGCTGCCTACGTACCATCTCCGTTGCTCGAAGAGATCAAGCATGACCATAGTTGGTCATGTATTTATTATTTAGATAATACGAACTACTCTTGACAGTAGAAATTATCTCTTTCTAGATAGTATGAACTGCCAATCGTAACATCAACTATCTCGTGGCATATTACCAACAGTTTCACAATGATTGGAATACTCATGTTAAGTACATAACTAAAATACAACGAAGTCAGAGGGCCCAAAACACTTTCATATAAGTCTCCACTAAAACTCAGTATTGTGGTTAAAGCCGCTAAGCAAGGCTTTCCAAAATAGAAAAACTGAAACTGAATTTAAAAGCAGTATTGTGGTTCAAGCATACAAGGATACATACTAAAAAAAATCTTTTTGATAAGTCAAAAAATATATTAATGAATAGAAATATTTACAAACATATTCTTAAGAAAAGAGGTCAAAGGCTCCAAAAACTTAAGAACTATTTAAAAAGAAAATAAGATACATTAGAATAGAATCATGATGTTACGATGTCACCGCATATTTTAGACCTTGGATTATTTAACAGAAAAACCATGTAACAATTTCGATTTTGAATCGGAACTATCAATGTATTTTCAACCTTTTCTAAAAAACAAAAACATATCACATCTAAGATTTCTTCGTATCTCAAGGCAATATTTAGAAATTCTATTTTCATTAATAACTGTTATCTTGTTATTTTCATTTTACATCCTTAATAATTAAATTTAATTTCTCTCATGGTCCCCGTAACAAATCAAAATGCATTCTCCCGGAAGGTAAGGTTTTTAAATTTCTCTAACATGGAAGAAAAGTTGATTATGTCAGGCATATATGTAAAGATCGTGGGAAGTGGGAACTTTTTGTTAGGGTTTTGTTTTTGTTTTGTTAACATCTTAATCTTGATTTATATCCAACCCCTCTCTACTATCTTCCATTAAGGTTCTTCCTTCTCTTTCTTATTTCATCTCTATTACATGTTTGGTTTCATGTACATTGTACGTGTTTTAGGATGTTCTCTCGAAAGACTTGCATACCCTTATTCACTTTTGCGGGTGTTTTTTATTACGAATGTAAAGTTAATGGCGACTTTATATAATCCATTGATATCTGTTATTAAAATCATTTGTAATTTAAAATTATGAAGATTTTGCATTGGATGGGAAATATAAAGAGGCACAAAGAGAAGGAGATTCTATTCATTAGAGATGATATGTGTTACATGGATACAGTCATTTATATACAATAGGAATAAAGCCATAGATACTATATTGGGCCGCGTATCCATCGGCGAAAGCCCTACAACACCCCCCCC
>NC_039360.1:147245291-147270939 GCF_003573695.1 Papaver somniferum | reverse complement strand
CCCCCCCCCCCTTGTGCGGTTCAATAGAATTTCATACTCAGTACTTCACATACATTGTGTAGGTCTTCAAATGTCTGCTCTCCTTGATGACTTATGCCGAAATCAATTTCCTAATTAAAACTTCGACAAGGAAAAACCCAGTGAGATAAAACCTTGGTACAAATCTTCACATGTAGTACTTCACATGTTGTCTCATACTTTACATGTAGTTCATCACATGCAATACGATTTTCAAAGATTGACGAGTCTAAGTCAATTGCCTCGTTAAAACTTCGTCAGGAAAACCCAAAGGGACAAAACCTGAATTAAAGAAAAAGAGTACAATATTAAGTAAACTTAGAACATAGTTGGACTCAAATATGTTGCCTCATTAAAACCTTGACAAGGAAAACCCAGTGGGATAAAACCTTGACGGAGGGAAAAGAGTACAACGCGACAGATGCAAGTAAAGGTGATCAGTTGAAGATGAACACTTTGCTCCGTTGAAGTTGGCTAGTTTCTTCACAACTTTTAAGGAAGAAAATCCCCGTGGAAAATACAATAGCCTTATCTGGGAAATTACATTCCCGGTGTTTGTTGTTGTCTCATTAAAAACCTTACCGAGCAATAAAACCCTGTGGGAAAAAGTAACCTCGGTGAAGGAAAAGAGTTCAACACACCATTAGATGCTCCCCCTGATGTCAGACAATTTTCATTATTCTAATGCAGTCAAAAGGAGTTTATCACACTTTACTTTGGTGACTTGGATGTTTATAGAACCATATTGTTGATTCTGAAAGTTACGTTGCTTAACGGACTATCGTGTTTCATTTCTTTGATTCAGATATTTTCAATAACATCAACGCGATCTTTATGTCTTCAATGTTCAACATACTTGATGTTTTTAGTGTTGTCTCACTAAAAACCTTGTCGAGTAACAAAACCCTTTGGGGAAAACTATTCTCGATCGAAGGGAAAAATAGTACAACACAACTTCAATTCAAAGTAAAATATGTCGACATCATATCCTTGGATCCTCCCCCTAATGTCGGCATCTCCCCCTGATTACTTTCATAGCTGTTCCAGACAGTTCCTTTAGTCATGTTTTTTCGAAACTGAATATGGGTAATGACTTAGAAAATAGTTTACCATATCTCCCCATGATTACTTTCATTGGATAAGAGATTATTGTTCCTTCATAATCAACAACTTTTGGATTGCACTTTCATTAGCATTCCTTTTTATGTCTTTCAAGGGATAATACAAATTTATGTCAATGGTTGCTTTTAAGTAAATAATTACATTCACTATACCATTCCAATGATGGTATGTTGGAACGGAGCTATATCTAGCTAACAAGTTCCCTGAGGATGTAAAATTTAATTGAGTACATTATTATACTAAGTACAACAATGCGTCTATTGTACTTAGATATGGGAATTTCATCTCCCAACACATCTTCGTCATATTCCTTTGGACGAAATGGTTACTTACTTACATTTGAACCTCGACTAATCATGGGAGTGCTATCAGAATGCATGTCTTTGTTAAATTTCCTGACAACTTTAGACATATGCAAACCGGTGGAATAATATACCACAATCTCAATATTCGATCGAGCTTTCCCTAGATTTTTCATCTCAAATTCGGATTTTAAATAGCTTTTAAGGTCTCTTATCACATCAAGAGTACACATCATGTCTGTACCATCAACATAAATAGCTGCAATTCCAAATCAGAAAATTTCTTATGAATACGCAAGGAAAAATAACTTACTTGTCTATCCCCTCCAAATCAAATAGTCACTTAGACGGGTATACCACATCCGTCTGATTACTTGAAACTATAAGTGACCGTTCTATCTAACTGTAGACGCACTCCGTGGTTTAGAGTCATTTGATTTGGGCAACAAAAGTCTATCAAGTACTTTGGTAAATATCTTCTATCTGTTTCAGAGATACGTAACAACCACATACATATGCTGCATTTCAAGTCCTTTTGAAATTACCAAGCTAACTAGGTAGCGGAACTCTATAACGTTCATTACAAGAGAACAATTCCAGGGCTTTGTGAGAAACCTCGCGCCACAAGGTGAGTCTTTGTACTTTAAGACTACTTTCTTCTCATTATGATTTATGACAAATTAATTATGTATGTCCAATAGGCTTTACACTTGGTTGGTTAGCACTACCACACCAAATACCCGTATATTTTCCAAAGAACTAAGTTCTACCTGGATTGTGTATGCCAAATATGCAATTTATTTGAAATTAATCAAAATAAAGCATGGTTCGATCTTATTGTGCTCTACTTCTGAAACAACTATTTATAGATTATATCATCACTGTGCACGCATGATCCTTCCATTGACTCATGTGCATTCTCATAATCCGTCAGGATTTCATTGTTCTCTAGAATCATTTAAAACTTCGGAGCGTCCTCCAGTACTGATTCATGGACATAGTCAGAGACAATCAAATGAGATGATTTCATTGATGATACAAATTAGGTGGTGCCTTACTTATATACTTCCTTTCTAGGTGAGCATTGATCGAACCTGGTAGTCTCTCCATTTTCCTTTATGGAGCCACAGCCTAAACTGCACTTCCACCAAGTGTAGTTGCAACACCTTAGTCTATGGTGTACCCCATACCGTGGATTTCTAACCTTGCAGGAATATTTGCAGCTGGTATGTGTGATCTTCTCACTTTAGCGACATCAATGTACATTCTAAAAATTGATTATTTTTTGTCACTTCATATTTACATTTATGGATTACAAGAAACAATATGAGACACAGTGGGAACACACCACGAAAATTCATGTCGTTACCTTAGAAAATACTTCTTATCTCCCCCTAACGACGGGAAGACTGTCTCATTAAAGTGATAACCTGCAAATCTAGCAGTAAGAGATCTCCTGCCAAAGGTTTTTAAAATGCAGAAAATTGTTGAGAGTAAATATCCAACAAAATTACTTAATCATTTTCGTGACCCATCATAGTACGATGTGGACTCGTAATGGCACATATATAGTCCAACCAAAAATGCGTAATAACAAAAATGTCAGGCTTAAATTCAGTTACCAACTGGTACGTAGAAAAGGTTGACTAATATTGGATTCTAAAACGAATTAAGTAAAGATGCGCGTAATATTGCATATCCCTAAAGCAATAAAAGGTAGGTTGGTACACATAACCTATTCCTTAGACACCATATGTAAGCTTTGATGGTAGACTTTGCGAGACCATTGGGTATAGATGTTTTATATTGATCTTATTAAACATGCAATATTCATCAAGTCCTTTTGATGTAAATTCTCTAGCATTAACAAGGGTGGTGAGCCGTTGCACTTTGCTTTGTGTAATATGTGTTAGGAATTCTACAAAAATTAAACGCATCGTTTGTTAGGAACAACAACTGATTCATCGCGTCGAATCATCCACCAGAGCCATAAATCACTTTGAATGGTCCGCATTCTGCGTGTATATATGTTCACTAACAACACTTTATTTCTTTAGAGAATGAGTTATTTAACATTTGCATCTAAGTAAAACAGGATGGTCTCAATCATGTTTCACTAAAGAGAGACTTTGTAAGATGAGTGACGTGCTTTCTTACTCTAAAGCATAATGGGGAGAGGCAGTGCAAATCTAGTAACTTTAGAAATCACTGATTATGATAGATGTCGTAACTTCGCATTCTTATTAGTTCATTTTATTATACACTCAAATGAAGTGATGCTCGTGTTAGTACTTTCAAAACGGAACATCGTGTCACAACCAATGTGCATTATGGTTATGTAAAAGTCTTTATAAATCAATCCAAATCATTTTATTGTTGGGGTTAATAAGGATTCAGTAATTCAAGTTCCAGTGATTTACAATTCACTAGATTGACACATTAATTTTCTAAGAATATGCTTCCTTCCACATTCATTAGAAACAATTTATAGATGTAATCAAATCCATTCTCACTGTAAGGGAAGACATATGATCTAGTTCAATTAAATAGTCAATTGGTCTGGCAATGTTCTTGTTGCCATTAAAGTTGATGTGAAAATTGGTTGCTACTATGATGCACATTACATTGTATATATCAACACCTATGACCAGGTGCATTTCCAACTATTTCATTTATGATGGGAGCTAGAATTATATCTTAGCTTCATCCCATATTCAGCTGATACCGGTACTTTGGTGTCATTACTACTGGGAAAAAATACACTTCCATCTCATGATATATATGTCCCTTTTCACATGCTTTACATGAGTCATTGCGTCTAACCCTTATCACTTCGATGTTCTTTCCATTTTCAATTTTGCTACATTTAGCTTAATTTGAGAAATTTATTTATCTCAATAGGCCAAGAGAATCTCAGTACACATGTCAACACTTACTTTGGGTTGAATATATTATTAAAAATAGTTAATTCTCTTGTTGTCATACTTCAACATATACCGGTTCGTTAGTATTATGGATGAAGTAGAGAAATGAAAATTTTCTGACTCATATCATCTTTTGTGAGTTCTTCCACAAAAATTGGAATACATGTGATTTTATTTGAACGTATGTTTTGAAACAACTGACATATTAATAGTCGAGCAAGTGGATACATTTCAAGGAACATTCAAATTTTGGGAGAAAAATATCAAGTACACAATAATGATCCAAGTAATTCTAAACCCCAAATAAATACATTGGAGTTGGTATAACCAATTGAACAAAAGACACCATCCAACTATAGCCAATATCATATTCAAGAGACTAAAATAGCATTAAGACCAATATTCTTAATGGTCGAGATTAGCAATCATAATTTAAATTGGACACTTATATACCGTGGAATTATCTTAAGACAAAAATAAACAAAACTAGACATATTCTTTAAAAAAGAAAAAAGCCTAGCAAGTAATCAATGTAAAGATCCCACGTTATAATTACGTACCTCGTACTTAATTTTAAGGAAGCGTTCAATTCTTCTAAGCGATTCCATCTAACCCTTAGCCTGCTGTTAAGCTATACAACGGCTTATTGAACCGTGTATATTGTTCCTTTGTTCCAACGACTTACTCCAGCCCATGTGTACTTAAGATAAAGGTCAATAACCATTCAAAAAAGGCTAAAAATAAGTTGTCATGTCATAACTAAGAACATCAAAAGTACTTTGTATAGTTGCTTGTGAACTAAACACATATTTCTATTATAATAAGATGGATATGCCATTAGACATGATGGATTGCATTCAACTAATTTAAAAACCGTGCAACATGAAAAAATTTAGATATAGGGAGATAAGAATGTTCCCTGCTTAGTTTGTTGTTCTCCAAGTGATTCGAGTATCGTGGTGGGTTTGGAGAGCATGGATGCACCATCGTTGATGATCCAAAAGGAATGGTTTTGGCAGCATATGATCATTGGCTTTGAGATGACCATCTAAGATAGACTCCATAGAAGAATGCCTTTCTAGAGCATATTAGCATACACTTGTTGTGCATGAAGTGTATCAAATTTCCTTTTATTCAAACAACAATCATTTAAGTATTTATGAATCAGCCATTTAACTATTATTAACCAAAGAACTGATTAGTGTAGCATGTATGCAATAATCCAAAAGAAATCAGTAAAGAAAGATGGGATGGTATGTTATCTTGGTCCGATGTGAATCACGAGTCAGGTCCGATGTCACTGTCACGATTCGAGTTGAGTTCGATCCCGAGTTTTCCCTGGTTGGATCGGGACAAGCAGGAATGGAACTGGACCGGACAGGCTTGGACTGCAGCCGGAACTGGACTGGACAGGTAGGAACGGAACTGGACTAGACAGGCAGGAACGGGACTGGACAGGCAGGAATGGGACTGGACGGGACAGATTTTGCTTTTCGTTTTCTTTTTCCTCCGGAAGATTACAGCCGACGGAGAACATGAACAGACGGGTGTTCTTTCTTCTTGATTGGCTAATCCCAACAGCTGACCTACACCTCCCATTCCCAATCTTAATATAATCAATCAAAATGTCTCCTCCTCGAGAATTAATCCACCATAATCAAATGCAAATAATTGATCAAATGGAAAAAATTGAAGTATCAGATTTAATTAGTAGTGAACAGTACCAAAAAAGAAAATTAAATCAAAATAATTCCTTATTACACACGATTAATCAAAATAATCCCTAATTCCTAACTAAATCAATTTTCGTCACGGGTTTAATATACCCAATGTATATGCCAAAATCAAAAACAAGTGAAAAGAAAAAAAATAATCCAACTTAGCTTATTTGATTCCAGCGTTGATGGAAATCATCCATGTAGAAAAAGAGAAAAAAAATCAATCGTTCCCATATAGCTCTGCGGTACAGCTTCGTGCATGATAACGTTTTGCAGTGGATGTGAACGATAAAGAGGCACAAAGAGAATGAGATTCTATTCATTAGAGATGATATGTGTTACATGGATAGAGTCTTTTATATACAATAGTAATAAAGCCATAGATACTATATTGGGCCGCACATCCATGAGCGAAAACCCTACAACAGAAGACTCGCAAAAGCCCTAGTAATTCAGTACACCCTTTATAAGCGGTGGTAATCAATCGATTCAATATTATTATCAGACGTAATCATATCATCTTTCTTGTTAAAGGAAAAAAAAAAACTAATGTGATATTTTTGGTTCAAAAACAAACTGGAAAGAATTATAATAAAGGTTATGGAATTTGATTTGTTGGAGGGAGCAAGAAGAAAATAAAATTGATTAAAGGATGTAAAAAAAAAAACAAGGTACCATATAATAAATTTTTCTAATTTTCTTTTTTTCTTTTTTTTTTTTAAACAAGGAACCTTCTCATTAATGGGATTTCAAAGTTACAATGAGTTTAAGATCGAAAATAAGAATATACAAAGTAACAAGAACATACTGTAAGAGTACAATACCGAAAAATCCGACAAGAGAAAGAGAATGATTAAAGAGTAAGACAAATACGAGTATGAATAAGATCCGATTAAATCGGAAGAAGGATGGTTTTTCTCGGAATTAAATTCCAACCATTTGGTTTGTTTTTCTTCTTTAGAAAAAAATGCTCCAAAAGTAGGAGTGATTTGCTCAAATCTCTTATAAATAATAATGACGCTTCCGTCGTCAAAAAGACCATCGATGAAGATTTTGTTGCCGGATAAGTTGATGATGAAGATCCTGACGAAGAGTTCGTCGCCGGAGACAACAAAGATGGAGATTTCGTCGTTGGAGAGCATCACTATTGATCTTAGAACCTAACCCAATAACCCAAAATCGTTATTAAAGCGAAGATAAACCTCAAAAGAGTAGATAAAACCACCAAAACGGTGTAGATAAGTAGAAAACATAATAAAAAACTAAACTAATCTATTAACTAACCTAGAAAGCAAGTAAAAATGAAGAAATCTGCTGAGCAGAGAAGGGTTGTTTTTGATGGTTTTGTTGGAGAAGAAGGAGAGGAGAGAGAGTTGGTATCTTCTCTCAAGATGTGGATGTAAGATGTAACATAGAAGGGCTAGACGATGCCCCCTTACAGGAGGTGTCACGAGTGTGACCTCATCACAGTATGACTCCATTGGGATATTCAACTGAAATAAAAAAATTTGGTCTTCCATCATAGCTAATCCATGGATGTAAGATGTAACATACAAGGGCTAGAAGATGCCCCCTAATAGGAGGTGTCACGAGGGTGACCTCATCACAGTAGGACTCCACTGGGATATTCAACTGAAATCAAAAATTCTGGTCTTCCATCATAGCTAATCCCTTCGCCTTCATTAAGGTTGCATCCCCTTTTAGCCAAAGGGTCCGCTGGAAAATTCACTTCAGGGTAAGTATGCTCAAAAAGAGTTGAATTATAACTTTCCCTCAGAGGCTTGCTGCCAGAGAAACCAAGGAAGAGAATTACCAACAAAACCCGTGACTGCACTATTAGAGTCGGTACGGATTTGAACATGCCTGCACCCCCATTTCACTGCCCATTCAAGACCAACTACAATCCCATAAAGTTCAGCAATATAATTTGTAGTTACACCCAAGCCAATTCTCATTGCACCAACCACATTACAATGTGAATTTCTAACAATAACCCCCGCTCCAACAATACCCGGATTTCCTCTGACAGCTCCATCACAACTCAACTGAAGTTCATTAGCATTCGGAGGGTTCCAATGACACTCAATATGTTGAATATATCTAACCGTACGGTGATTAATCCCAATAAAAATCAGAATACGCAAATTCTCATTTGAATTATTCATGTATCCCTGTAACCTAATAGAGTACTCATGAATTAAGTTTAACATACACTTTTGACAGAGACGCCAGCTCGGTTTTCGGTTTTCATACTCACTTTTATTGCGCATATTCCAAAGTTCCGATCGAACGACCAGATTTGAAACAAGCCACAAGTCTTTCACCATACGACTGCAACCCTTTGCTGCCTTATAAGAAGTAGGTATGTAAGTGAGGAGTAAGGCTAAAAATACTGAAATCCAACACCAAGCTCTAACAACAAAATCACAATGCCATAACACATGATCCAAAGACTCCTCCGCTGTTTTGCACAAATAACATTTGTTAGAAAGTGCAATTTTTAATCTGTCTCCTACTTTATCTTGCGTAGCACAAGCCCCTTTTAAAAACTTCCAATTTTGAGCAGCTAGAGAGGAATGAATTTCTGTCCTCCATAATAGATTTGCACCCTCCTACACTGGATATTTAGTACAAACACATTTCTTGGCAGATTTGACCCAAAACGAACCCTTATAATCAGGCATCCAAGCACGGACATCCTCCCCTCCATTCAGCATCGATAACGAATCTAAATTTAGACCTGCAGCAGTCATACGAGTAATACCAAGACCACCTTCAACATAGGGAGCACAAACCTTGTCACGAGAAACTACAAAAGCACGGCTTACTTCCGAGTCACCAGACAAAATGAAATTCCTAATAACTCTTTCCACTTGTAAAATAAATTTACGAGGCCATCTATAAACATCCATATTGTGAATAGAGTAACTAGAATAACAGATTTAGCATTCTACCCTTCCAACCAGCAAGTTGGTCTTTTATCTTGTCGATGACATTACTAATATGTATGTACCTTACTGTTCCCGGCATAACCTGAACTCCAAGATAGCGATCAGGAAAAGTGTCCACACTCATACCAAGGAAATCAGCAGTGTACCTACGCCTACTCAAAGAGCCACCACCATAGGAAATTTTGCTTTTTTGGTGACAAACTGTTTGTCCCGAAGCACGCTGGTACATATCCAACAAATCTACTAGGTTTCTCAAGCTCTTCATATTACCCTTGCAAAAAATCAATGATATCATCAGCAAAGAATAAATGAGTAAGAGAAATACCTTTTCGAGACACCATTGGAGTCATTTTCCGTTCTTGAAAAAGTTCAGTAATGTTTCTACTTAGCACATCTTCAATCAAAACAAAAATCAGAGGAGATAGCGGATCACCTTGACGAAGACCCCTGTTTATCTTGAAAAATCCTTCCGGACTGCCATTCGAAAGAATAGAAATTCTAGTTGATTGTAGAATGTTATGTATCCAAGTACACCAGTTCCCAGAAAACCCATATCTACGAAAAACTTCCAAAACAAAAGACCAACTCACTGGATCAAAATCCTGAGTAATATCAAGTTTAAGACCAATGTTGCCATATTTTTTCTTAATATCAAGTTCATTCACCAATTTATAACCCAAACTGATATTTTCATGAATATTACCACCTTTCATGAACGCAACTTGCTCTTCAGAAACTAACTTGTCCAAAACACCACCAAATCTGGTAGCTAAGATTTTTGTAAAAATTTTGAAGAAAAAAGTGCTTAGATGAATAGGTCTATATTGATGTAGAGAATCAGCACCACGTACCTTGGCAAGGAGAACCAAAAGACTAGAATTAGCACCATTTTGAATGTGTTTAGACTGCCAACAGAACTTGATTGCATTCATCAAGTCATCCTGAATGATATCCCAACAGTGACGATAGAAACAATCCGAGAAACCGTCTGGACCTGGAGCGCTAACAGCATAAAACCGCCTTTTTGATTTCTTCATTAGAAGGAATTTTGTCTATGTCTCTTCGCTGGAGTTATACTGTTGTGCTCAAAAACAAACAGTTGCTCATCAATAGTAGTTTCATCCCCATTAAATTTCTGTTCATAAAATTGAACCACATGATCACGCTACATATCATATCTGCATCAGTGGTAGTAACCCCATTCTCATCTTACAATTCAGAAATCAAATTATTACTTTTTCGATTACGTATGCTGTTGTGAAAAAAAAAGAAGTATTACTTTGACCCCTCAACCAGCCATTTGTACCTTGCCTTTTGTTTGAGCATCGTTGCCTGTTCCAAACGAGTATTTAGAATAACCCCCATAGCTTCTTTCATCGTATTAAGCTTAGCAACATCCGTAGGATCCTCATCCAAATTCCTAGCTGCCACTTCCAAACATAACTTCAACCTTTTAAGTTTGTAAGGAAATATAAAGTCAGGTGAACCATAAACCGGTTCATTCCAACTGTCCATCACCATTGGCAAAAAAAAACCATGTTGAAAGGATCTCGACGTGGTCTAGAATTAACCATTGCATAACCAAGTAATGTTGAATGATCGGAAACTTCTCTAGGAAGAGCTTTACACTGCCAATTCTCATACTTAGCCAACCATGCTTCATTAATAATTGCACAATCCAATTTACTCACAATTCTACGTTTACCCGACTGCCCATTTGCCCACGTAAGTTTACTTCCCAAAGATTATTCTTATCCATCCGGTCACTGAACTCATTACTCAAAGAAGTGCGAGCTTCAAGACCACCCTTTTTTTCATCCAAGCGTAATCCAAGCGTAACACACAGTTGAAGTTGCCTATAAACAGCCATGGAGTAGAAGTATCCCCCATATTCAGTTGTTGTCATAAACTTCTTCGCGTTACCTGTAAGTAACTAGCATGCCCAATAGAGGTATGTGCCCCCTCAAAAGACACAGTAATAGCTTGTTTGCTAATATTAAGAACTGTTGGATCGGCTAAATCAGATGACCACAACACCCAAATATTCCCGATAGTGGTAGCTGAGGTATTATGGATTACCTGTTTTTTATAACCTTGTAAGTTGAGCCGAGGAATAAAAGCATCAGTAAATTGAACCTTAGGCTCCGTAATGCATAAGATTTCTGGCTTAAACTCATGTAATAACTCCCTCAATTTCAGGTGCGCTTTCCTTCGCGACACCATTTATATTCCAATATAGAACATGCATTAAAAACTTTGGGGTATTGAGTTTTTTTTCTAACTTCGAGCTATCAGCAGTAGAAGCAGAAGAATACATACTGAGTACCCCAAATGGTCTGAGTGTACAACAGTTCTTAAATTTAGTTTTGACCACGGCGGTTTTGAAGCTATATGGATATTTAGAAATTTGAACAGGAAACTTAACCATCCCAAGCTTGTGGAGCCAATCTCACTCTTACTGGGGAAGTAGTTTTATAAGTTAACGAAAAGAATCTAAAATGCAATCAAATATGCTATAATACAGTTAGGAGAGTATGCACTCTTCGTACCACAAATCCCACTCAACTAATTTTTCGGAGTCCAGCTATTTTAAGCATAAACCAACAAGCTCTTAACACCACCTAAATTTCTGTGATTTTGAATATAAGAAAAAGACGCTCAAAGCGGTTCTTGTACGCCTAAAGTCAGACCTGCCATCCACGATATATCATACATATATATATATATATATATATAGTCGACCCAAAATGTCCCACCATTACAATCAGTGTGGATACTAATATATGAAAAATATAACTTGGTTGTAGAAAAATAGACCAAACCCTTTAATCACTAAACGCTCTTGTTCCTGCGTCAGTAGTCTAAATGTTAGAATACATCTGCTAAGATTCTAAGGTTTAATATAGTAAAATCACTCCCATGAGCAACAAGTAGTCAGCACAATTATTTGGGGACAGACATCTACATATTAATGATTCAAGGTTAAGAAAAGATCCCATTTTCCGATCCAAATTGAGGTATATAAACACAAATTATTATATGCATCGGAACCCCGTAACTAGATTCTGCACATGCTTTCAAAGAACACAACCACATTTGGAGATTAGCTAGCCACAAAACTACTTTTTGTGCACTGATTAAATGTTACCGAACCAACATCTACATTTCCAACTATGCACCAGGACTAATCATACAAATGGGACATAAACAACGTAAGTACGATTGAAAGACTTCATTTCTTTTATTTGAATTCATTTCTTCTATTAATTCGGCCCCATGCTACATACTAAAAAGCAATCGAATTCATATCAGAAATGATGTGGAATTATCTTGTTCAAAAAAACGGTCAGACGATTAAGGACATTACTAACAAATGCATATTAAAAAGAAGTCTAATAACTAGATTTGAATGGCTAATCCAGTTAGCATCAATTTTATTTATGGGCATCCCATAATACATTTGAAGCACAACAAGGCTCAACCGACAGTAATCACAAACAGAAACCATTTTTCTCGCAACAGGGAATGTAACTTATATCCTAAATACAAGAGATATACAAGCATTTTCCACGCACTAGCTATACAGTAGCTATCCCGAACTAATAATTAAAATACCATGAAGACGTTTCGAGGACTGGAATGGAGAGGAAAGAAAAACAAATAATACCATTCATTGTCGCACATGCGTACCGTTCAGTCAGCTGTTAGTTTTTTGTAAATTAAAGAAAAGATTTCAAATACTGGCCAAGTCTCTAGATGTCACCTGCGAATCCTCTTTAGGGAGTTGGAACTGTCTTAGCTTTAAGGAAAGCAAAAGAGTATTCAAGGTTAACAAGAAGTTCCTTCATTCATATTAATATACAAGTGGAAAGTATGCAATCCCTCATTCCAAAATCTAACGGCAATGGCCTAGTTAAAATCTACAGTTTTAAACATAAGGAACCACTCAACAATATATATATATGTTACTAAGTCTAATGCAGATGACATAATCCTATGGATCTAAGTGGAAATGAAATATTAGAAGACATTGTTGCAGGGTCATTCCATTTGATCCAAAACAATTAAATACAAAGCAATTAGTTCGCAAGAGACAATAAAATGAACAACAATGAATACTAGGATTTTCTATGGCCGAGTGAAAAACCCATCATCAAAAGAATTAGACCAATATTTTAAGGAACTGATACTTTTCACATAATCAGTGAAAACTAACCTTCAATGCTAAAATCTCACTAAGCATAAACCAAATCATATTAGATTAACTTACGGATAAAAGGAAAATCATGTCCTTTCGCTCTTGGTAACAAGGACAAAACTAAACAACATAATAAAAGAAGCAATTTTGCTGAGACGAGTAAAATATGTGTACCCATTTTCTCTTCTTTGAGGATTTTTATCGAACAACTTACAAGCATGGAGCTGGTAGTTATGAGATAGCCGTTATGCTGTAGTCTAGGATCTTTTATACCTTCTTCTTTTCCACAAATTCCAACCTACTTCCTGGCAACACCAAAACTCGCAAAGCATTGAAAACACTCAACAATCACGTTCATCCATTAACACAATCATTCTAGAAAACTAATTGATATTCACCATTTGTAAACAATCAAGTTGCTGAAAGAGAACTTGCATATTCACCTCCTTTTTCTTAAAATAATTTATAAATCTAAGAACCTCCATTCTAATAAACGAGACTGTAAGCAATTATAATTCTACTTCATAATCCAACAAGCTAGGTTAAATGATAAGATTATGCAAAAATACAATCAAACAATTCCCTTTGTATAAAACCCCACTGTCAGTTGTTATACAAGAAAAAATTTAAAAGCTGATGCACGAGAATTAATTTACACCCTTTAATCTTTTTTTTTTTTGATCAGAACACCCTTTAATCTCTCACAACACCTCTTCTGTGTTTCATTTCTCTCAGTTCTTCCACTTAATTACCAGAAAGCAGAAAAAACGCAATAAGAGGAATAAGAACCATGAACAACAAGGGATTACCCCTAGTGAATGGTTCAGGCAAACTGAAAGATTACTGAAAATACTAGATACCCCAGAATCCCTCCCCCACCTTTCCCCATTTCCACCCACCAACTCACCCACCTGTTTTCTACATGGGGTGGGGGCACTTGCTAAATCAATCAATGGTGGGAGATCATGTCACCTATTGGGGAGAAAGTGGGGGGAAATTCTGGTTACGTAGGAGCTTCGAACTGTCTTACTCTTATACAAGAGACAGATTAATACAGGCTGGCAATTACAAGCGGTAAAAAAACGTAATAAGATGTGAAGGAAAGACTGTTAAACACAGAACGGAAAATATAACCGTTGAAAGCGGTTTCGTTTAGAACCCTAAATTCCTCTTTTTTCACTTTTCAAAGTTCTTTCTATGGTGTGCAATAGAGCTGGCAAACGGGCGGCTGGGCTGGCTTGTTACGGGTTACACGAGTTCGGGTTAACACAGGCCAAAACTTGCGGGTCGATATTCTTCACGGGTGATCATTTTTTCAACCCGCGCCCGTAACGGGTAAAGCTTGCGGGTTCACGGATTAACCCGGATTGTTTAATTAAAAATAAAATTACAAATTAATTTGTGACAAAACAGAGATAGAAACAGAGATAATATGATTCTTAATGGTTCAAAACAGAGGATTACATAATACAAAACCACGATTATAAGTTCTCTACTTATATTTTTACAATCAATCAAACTGAATCATATTAAGAAATTCAGGACTCACCACCATGGAAGATAACAACAACAAAATCATATTAAGAAATTCAGGGCTACCACCATTCAGTACCCATGTCAATCTCAATTTAATTTACAACCATATAACCTCAACCATTTAAACAATTCAACTTAAAATACTAATATTAACACAATTAGAGGCTTACCCAAACTTTAGTATTCACTGTATTTCTTTTTGTGTATCAATTCAGCTGGTAACCTAGGATTATCGTTTCTAACCCTAAAATCAATTCACCTCCACCACTTTCATCACATGCATCTCAATTTCATTCATATCCAATAATTATACGAATCTAAACCTCAATAAAACAAAACCATCTTTCAATTTCTTCATATTCATCACCAATCAAATTTCAAGTTCATGTTGGAAACCGTAACTCACTGATTCTTCAATGTGAATTGAGAATCAGTAACTAAAACTTCTCCCTTAAACTTAACACTCAATACCCATCATTACTTGCTTGATTTCATTCTCAATTTCACACAAAATTATCAATCCATTCTAGAACTCTTACCCTAATTTTATTGATTCCTCTTTCTTCAATCATCACGAAACCCTAACCAAAATCAACTCTCCACAGACTCATTAACTCTTTTCTTGATTCACTTATTTCATTAAGTCTATTCAGAAGAATCATGAATCACTTTGTTCGTGCAGTAGAGAAGAAAAACGGAAAGAGAAAAGAAATAGCAGAGAAAGAAGAGAAGAAAAATGAATTGATCTTCTAGGGTTATTTTCATTTTTATATGACAAATGAACGAACATGATTAAATATAATAATCATACGGTGGTATTCTTAGGAGCACACGGGTTGACAGGTTTAACCCGCGGATTTACGGGTCGGGACGGGTTAGCCCGTTCTTTCACAAGCCGTTATTTCTCCAACCCGCGCCCGGTTTGTTTAGGACCCAGTCGGGACGGGCGCGGATTTTTCACGGGCCGGGCGGGTCAACTTGCGGGTTTTTTGCTGGTTTTCCAGCTCTAATGTGCAACTCCCTTCTTTTTTAGGGGCAATTATATTCATCAACCGCTTCAATTCCTTCATCTTCAACCTTAATTCATTGTTTTCCACTTTAATTGTTTTACTCATTATCTTTATTTCTATTTAGTTTTCTGCCCAGATCAAGATTATAACTTAAGATACGGGCAGAGTAATTTCGGTTTATATATTTATGTATTATAAATAAAATCAGATGACAACATCTTGTCGATCTGTTTTCTCTTACACTCTTGGAGTGGTTTATTATAGTCTATTTTGGTGGCGCTTCATTGTTATCGAACACAATACAAGGACGATCCACCTTCGACAAAGTATTGATCAACTCATCAGACAAGATCAACAAATATCGAAGTCGATCAGAGCAATTTGGGTATATCACTTCTTTTCTATAGAAGCATCTACGTTCTACGATGAACATCAAGTACAGTGGTTTGACACCATTGCTGATCAACAAAAATAGTTAAATACCATTAAAATTACATTAAATTCCTTGTCATATATGGATATTTAGTAATTTTTTCATTATTCGTTTCTTTAAATTTCGAGTTATGTAATTTTTTCATTATCCATCTTAATCTGATTATTGATGTAATCGACACCGTAAGCAATTTCATATGAATGAAATTTTGAGGCATTAGCCTCTTCCAAAAAAAAAAAAAAAAAAAAAGGAAAATATAACCGTTTGTTACAAATAACACTCATTACATGTAATGATAGAAGCAGACACTGTTAGATAAGGGCTACCTAATCTGACTACTATCCCCCCTCAAGTTGAAGGGGTTTTGCCTTTATCTTACCTTTAAGAAACTTAAACCTTGGAGATGTCAAGCCTTTTGTAAACATATCAGCAGCTTGTTGAAGACTAGAAACGCAGGTAACCTGTAAATGTTTGGATTGAACCAATTCTCTGACAAAGTGAAAATCAATGGCTAAATGTTTCATCTGCTATGAAAAATAGGATTTGATGCCAAAGCAATTGAGACTTTATTGTCATAAGCAACAACTGGAGGAACATGGAGAAAAATGTATAGGTCTTTGAGAAGTTGACATATCCATAGTACCTCAGCAGCAATAGCACTCAGTGCTGGATCTGGAAACAGTAGGTTGTTTTTTAGAGGACCAAGAAATTGGATTTGCAAAAAAAAAAAAAAAATGCAATAATCACTAGTGGATTTTCTATGATCTGGGTTACCAGCCCAATCTTCATAAGTGAATCCCTGTAGAGCAGTAAATCCTTTTGTACAAAATAGACATGCCTAATAGTTCCCTTAACATATCTAAGTACTCTTTTTACAGCAGTTAGATGGTTGTTGTTGATGGAGACTATGCATATGTTGACATATTTGATTCACTGGAAAATAAATTTCAGGCCTGGTCCATGTCAGATACTGTAATGAACTAACTTAAGACCTATATTCAGATGGATCTTGTAGAATGTCACCCTCTGCAGCTGTAAGCTTGAAATTAGCTGGACAGGGTGAATTGCAAGGTTTCATGCCAACCATATTATTTTTCTACAGGATATCAACAACATTTTTTCTACAGGATATCAACAACATATATATTCAGATCGGGAAAGAATAAGCCTGTAGAATTCCTATGAACCTCCAATCCTAAAAACTAATGCATATTACCCAGATCCTTTACTGGAAAATGATTGCCCAAATATTGAATATTAGAGTTACAGTGAGATGAATCATTGCCAGTGATGATGATGTCATCCACATAAATGAGAATGATAGTAAGTTTTGAAAATGCGGGGGTCTAACAACCACACCCAACAATTCGTTTGGCAATCTGAGAGGACTTACTCCAATACACTTTCTAGAGAATCAACTAGACAGTCAGACTCAATCTAGAATAAAGTATATCAAAGAGTTTAATATCTCTAACTCTAAATTCAATTCGCAATCAGTAAATAGAATTCTGCGAGCCCGATTGAATATAAGAGGAATTACTTGAACGGTACCAAAAACCAATGTTCAAGTTTCAATCAATGTAAATCAACAACCAAAGGTTGGATATTCTAATTGATTGGTCTTAACGCACAACCTGTGATATTTCAATTATATAACAAAATATAGTGCGGAAAAGAAATAACACAGACACCAGAATTTTGTTAACGAGGAAACCGCAAATGCAGAAAAACCCCGGGACCTAGTCCAGATTAAACACCACACTGTATTAAGCCGCTACAGACACTAGCCTACTACCAATTAACTTCGGAATGGACTGTAGTTGAACCCTAATCAATCTCACACTGATTCAAGGTACAGTTGCGCTCCTTACGTCTCTGATCCCAGCAGGATACTACGCACTTGATTTCCTTAGGTGATCTCACCCACAACTAAGAGTTGCTACGATCCAAAGTCGAAGACTTGATAAACAAATCTGTCTCACACAGAAAAGTATATAGGATTGAATAAATCTGTCTCCCACAGAAATACCCAAGAGTTTTTGTTCCGTCTTTTGATAAATCAAGGTGAACATGAACCAATTGATAAACCGAACTTATATTCCCGAAGAACAACCTAGTATTATCAATCACCTCACAATTAAACTTAATCGACTAGCGAAACAAGTTATTGTGGAATCACAAACGATGAGACGAAGGTGTTTGTGACTACTTCTATCTTGCTATCGGAGATATAAATCTCAATTCAATTTTACAATTGCACTCAATCACGATAGAAACAGCAAGATCAGATCACCCAACTACAAAGAGAATAGTTGGGTCTGGCTTCACAATCCCAATGAAGTATTCAAGTCGTTAACCTACAAGGTCTCGAGAAGAAACCTAAGGTTAAAGGTTTCCCAGTTGCTAGAGTTCTCCTTTATATAGTTTTCAAATCAGGGTTTGCAATCCAAGTTACCTTGGTAACAAATCATTCAATAATCACCGTTAGATGAAAAACCTGATTCAACCAAGCTAATATCTTTCAACCGTTAGATCGAACTTAGCTTGTCACATACAAATAAAATTTACCCTCATTTAGGCTTATGTAACCGTACCCAAACGTGTACACCATGTTGTTTCACAAATAGTTAACCGAGGTTAGCCATATGATTACTCTCATATCAACCTTATTGATATTAACCATAGCTAGTTCAAATGACTCAAATGAAACTAGTTAAAGAGTTGTTCTGCTATATTCTCATGCATTTATACAAGAACACAATTGAAGCAAAATCGGTTTGATTCACTCGAATCAATACATGAACATTATAGCCATGGTTTGCAAAGATTGCATTCCTTATTGATAAATGTTTAGGTTCATGTACAACCAATTTTAGAAAGTAACCACTTAAGTATGCGTACGGGTATGCGTACTTAAGTAACCGGATTTGAGTGTGGTTTGGTTTTCAAACTCAGCCGAAATTCACGGACGTGAACTTTCCACCAGTATGCATACGGGTACGCGTACTTAGGTAACTGAATGAGTTGGTTTTGAAATTCCAACATCAGCAGAAATTCACGGACGTGAACTTCCGCCAGTATGCGTACGGGTACGCATAATTATCCAGTCTCCTTCAACCATTTTGTAGACACACAAGTATGCATACTTAAGGTTCCCGGTTTTGGACTTATACACTAATGTGCGAACACACTATACTTATATCCAAAGATGATTACATGATTCTAAACTCTTTATTTCAATCATTGAAACATTCTTCTATAATGACAATAGCCGTTTTCACACACTATTAGCATCAAAGCAATTTTCAAGATATCGAAATAATCATTGTCGAAACATTCCAAGTCATACACCAAATGATTGTATTACACAAACCATGTAAGATGTTACTCGGCAATTTTCTCATGATATAAGATGAACTTGGTCGAAGCGAAAGCTTACCAACACATATTTCGAGAAATATGTAAGCGAGTATACTCAGTTCGAAATCTCAAATGTGTATATAGAAAACTATATTGTAACACGACTTATGTCTCAATATAGGAGATAGATTAGAAATAAAATTTCCAAGTGATAGATGAGTTTAAGTCTCCACATACCCTTTGTCGATGAAGTTCCACAATCTCTCCTTAGTAGTTCTTCGTCTTCAAGTGAAAAACTTCGTGAAGTCTAAGCTCAACTACACAAACTATGTCCTAATCCGGGACATCTATAAATAGGCTAGAAATCGTGACTTATAGTTTTGATCACTAACATTGACAAACATGCTTGAGATAGAAACGCATGCGAGTTCGACCGAGCAGTGCTCTAACAATCTCCCTCTTTGTCAATTTTAGTGACAAAACTATCAACACATATGGATTAAAAAATAAATAAAAATTGTAGCTTCTCATCCACATGCTTGATCTCCTTGGCATCTTCAACATGACTAAAATATTCGTCACTTCCAAGTACTCCAATGATTCCAAAGGTTGTAAGTTTAGCACCTGATAGGTGTCTAAAACACCTTAATTTTATATATATTGTTTATGCTTTCTTTGCTATTTCTCTTGTAAAATATGTATCTTATGTTTGTTTTGAGCTTTTAGGTGCTTTGGAGTCATCTGGAGCAAAAGAAGGAGATACTAGCCAAGTTGATACAATTACAGGCGAGAGATACCTGGAGCCCAGTCAAGGATAAGGGACAACTGTTGGAGTTTAGTGAGAATTGCTAAAAGCACCCTTGGGTGTTGATAGCAGTCCCATTCATTTTGACCTAGATAGGTCCAGAGGAAATCAGTTCTTTCTCCATTTCTGCCGGAGCTGTGTAAGAAGACATAGGGGTGATTTTTGATTGAAGAAATGAATGAGATTCAAAGGGGTTTGTGTGTCCTGCTGCAATTGAATCGAATAGATGGTCATTGTGGTGAATTGTTGGCCGAGAAATCAACAGAGAGAGGTTGCCGCTCTTGGGATCTGTGGTATTATTGAGGAAGAAGAAACAATGGAGAATTGAGAAATGAAATTGTGGGTTTAAGCTTAAATCTGGCAGCAGCAACATGGGTTTAGTATGAATTATGCTTGTGTTTGTTTTACGGGAAGGAGCAGCTGATGTTGTTAATGGTGATGATTCGAGAATAAGGAATTTGCTGGTGATTATCATGGGTAATTTTGGGGATTTAGAGCTCATTACCAAAAGCAAGAAGAAGGGTTTTGAATCTGGTGGTATGTCTGTGGTTAATTAGACAAAAATGGTGATTTTTCTATGGATGAAGACGTTAGGATTGCTGTTCGAGTAAGTCGAGAATCTGAGAAGAAGATGTTGAGCTGCAACTGAGATTTGCAGATGAAGAAGCTGTAATTGATAAAGACTTGGTGTTTTACAGTATTAGGATTAAGGGTTTGAAATTAGGAAGAAGGTGTGGTAACTGAGGTTGGATCGATTGAACTGTGAAGGTCAACTGAAATGGATTTAGATTGCAGTTCAGGGTTTGTGTGCTTCCATGGGATCTGAAGCTGTTATTGAGCAGCAAGGAAGAGTAGTGAGCTGTGATCTGAGATGGAGTAATGGTGGTAATTGTCTCAAACAGTGAGGCCATGGAAGACTGCAAGTCTGAATTGACAAGATGAGCTGGTATCGATGCTATCTGAATCGCAGCTGAAGTTAAGAAACTGGTGGATGTTGGTCTGAACTGCAGGTGGTGATTGGTACTGTTGTTGAAGGTGGCTGGTGATTGAAGGTACACAGATGAGATGAGGAGGTAGCTGTGAAACAAAAGAATTTGGTTTGAATCTCTGAATGGGTTGGATGTAATTGAGATGTACAAGGAGTTGTGAAGCACTTGCCGTGGCGGATTTGAACTGAAGCAGGAATGGCTCAAGATGGAATTGCAGGTCCGAATGGCAGGAATAGGAGTAATAAATGTATGTGCAGTAATTAGTGATGCAGAGAATGTCAAATGGAGCTAGAATTGCTGCGCGGTGAAGTGTTGTTTGAGTCTGGCAGTAAACAAGAATGGGTTTATACTAAACTGATTGGGATGTGAGGCCTTGTTGCAGTCAAGGAGGGATTCATGGAGCTGAGTGCAAGTGATGTTGATTGAAGACTAGGCTAGGAAGTGTTATGGCCTGTTGTGGCTCCGTAATGGTTGCGAGAGCAAATGCTATTGCTTCTAGAGGGAGATTGCAGTGGATATTGTTGCTGCTGAAGAATGTTTGCAAATGGCTCACGTAGAAGGGTGGTGGTTTTGTACAGGTTCAAATCCTATTTGCTTAAGTCTGGTGGTTGTTCTGCCAGTGGGTTTTGATGCAATTCAGGCGAAGATGCAGTTGCAGTTATGCTGGTGTGTTGGAGTTGTGGATATGGTTTGAAGCTGTGCAGAAGTTAGGTTATAATGCAGTATTGCAAGAGTTGCAGGAAGTGACAGTGCTTGAACGGGACTGCAGAAACAGCGCGAAAAGTGGGCGTGAATGGAGAGCCAGTGGTACTAGTTCCGGTTGCCGGATTTTGGAGCTTGAAGCATGGATCATAATGTTTCACTGAATCATGAAGGGGGTATGAGTCGGATGGAAGATTTGGCGGCCGTGTATATGAGTTTGGAGTTACGCTTTTGGGCACGTTTCTGCAAGAATCCAAGAGTTGGTTTAGATGGTTCATTTGTGATGTATGGCTCTGAATTGTGAGTGTATAAACTGCAGAGAAGGATAGTGAGTTGCTGGGAGTTACGGTAGTCGGATGCAGGTTTAGGTGGTCGGAGATAGTTACCGGATTCCGGCAACAGTGTCCGGAAACCGGCGATGACGTCAGCAATCCGACGACCCAGTTTTGCACCAAGAATTTCCAGAGGAGATGTTTTAACTCATGGGCTCGGTGGACCACGTGGAGATGGGTTTTGAGAAGACTTGACCTACTTTTGGAAAGAGGATCCTTTTGGGAATTGAAGAAACATGTAAATAGAAAAGTCTTTCTCTAAACCTATATATCTCCAGGACGGAGGCTTCTACTTTTGTTCTAGGGTTTCACATGATAGATTCTTCTAAACTCTTTGTGATGATTTCCAAAAACCCAAGTAGTTGATTTATTTTTATTGGTTGAAGATGTAGTTGGATTTTGCAACCAAGTTATGATTTTTATGAATTAGTTTTCTCTCAATATTATCGTTTGATTTCTAGTGCATATAATAATTGCATGATTGATGTATTGCAATATGATTCAATTTTTGTTTGGTTGAGTCTAGAATTGATTGAACTCACATCTATATCTATAGCTAATTTATGGTTCATCATCGAGCGATAACCTTGAATACGAGTAGCATGATATGATTACGGTTTGTAGTGATACACTCTTGTAATCATATGTAGAAATTGACCTTTGTCCGAATTGTCATGCGCAATGTATGACAATTGCATTGATTAGCCTATTTCTTAAACTTAATGCTCCTGGGAATTGACCTTAATTAGCACAAGGCGTTAGGTTATTCTTTAGGTAGAATTCACATACGCAGCTCTAATGTGTGTGTTGATGACTTAGGAAATTTACGGAGTATTCTTGCAATAAGGTATTCTTTGGCTTTTGATGATAACGAGATTAAATACGAATTCTAATCATACATTAAAACTTGTTTGCTAATGAAGATGAAACCTTTATCCAATATTTTCTCATCCTTGATTTGCGTGCTTTATTGTTTTGTTTGCTTTTATTTTACTTTTAGTTTATATAAAAATCAGAAAACCCTCATTGTTTTATATAGGAAACCATAACATATTGACAACCTAGTCCTCCCTGTGGGAACGATCCTTTCTTACTTTTGCTATATTATTTATTTTGAGTTGTGAGAAAGTAATTTATTTTTGACGCCTACGACTGCGATCAAATTTTGGCGCCGCTGCCGGGGAGGCAGCGGTTGTCATTTATTTTTGGTTTCTTATTTTTGTTTTTAGTCTTGTTTTGTATTTTGTTTTTGTTTTTATTTTCTGGTTTTTAACCTTGTTTTGAGCACTCTTGTTTCAGGTACCAATTACTATGGACGGGGCATATTGGAACAATGGGTACCGTTATCAACCTCAACAACATTATGACAACTATCACCCTTGCGGGGAATACAATCAAAATCAATCATTTGATTATGGTCAATATTCCACGTACCCTTTGAGTTATTCTCATACATACCAACCTTCTTACGGTAGGTATGTACGTGAGCAACCACAAGGAGGGGAGAATAGTTGTACTCCTATTCATATTTCTTCGAGTTTGGTAGATGAGATGCAACAATTTATGGTCAACATGGAGTCAGTTTGTAGACAACCGAGTGTGGAACAATTTCATCGATCGAATGTGCTCATAGTATATTTGTCCCAATTTCTGATCGTAGTTATGATCATTCACCCATTCAAAGGGAAGATAATTGGTCTAACAATACTGAAGTAAGTGATTCTACTTTTTCCTTGTCGAACGAGCTTTTCCAACAAATGGAACACTATATTCAAAATTTGTATGGATCACTCCAAGAGCTTAAAAAAGGTGTTTCCTTTTTAAGACAAGGCATTGAAGAATACAAAGAGGACATGCAAAATTCTGTGAAATACCAATATTTGGGAAGTGGTAGCCAATCATATGTTAACTATGATAGTGACGATGACTATGAAAGTACATTGCTTGAACCAATTTATGGTGACATCCCCGAGGAGTGTACAATGAAGTCTTTTTGCGATCAAGGTGAAGATGAAAAGGAATATGATGACGCTAGTGTAGCTTACTCGAGCATTGATCTTTATAACGATCAAGAACCTATTCAAAAGGTAGAGCTTGAGGATGATGCAATGAGTGTTCTAAAAAAGTTCCTTATGGTGAGACTTGAATCCGCAGTGGAGTATGTACCTTACAACAAAGAGGAGTATGTTGAGAATGAAACTGTTATGACCTATATTGTGGAAGACCCAATTGAGCTTGCAAAGGATTGTAATGAAGATGTTGATGCCAAGACTTTGGTTAAGGCAAAAACGGACGAAGAATGGTTGCAAGGTTTGATAGAGGACCATGATATAAAAGAGGTGAATAATTCACTTGAGCTTTTCAAGGATGAAGAAGATTCTATAATACAAGAGATTGTGCAAGGTTTGTCTAACCCGTTGCCTATTGTTTCTTCTCCTTTACCTATTATTGGTTTGAATATATGTGCTTCGAGAGTATTGTTGAATGACTTTATTTCGCGATATTCTCCATTAGAGATACTTGATTCTCAAACTATGCAGGTTTTGGAACAAGAAACCGTGGAAGTACCCGACTTCTATATTCTTTATACACTTCCATGTGTGGACAAGAATAAGTGTGGGGGAAGCTTTTATCGGTTAATAGCTTCGTTTCTGTTTTATGTTACTAATATTTGTGTGAAGCTAGTGTTTCCAAAACAGGTTCTATGGGAGGATCCCCAACTTTTCCGATTATTGGTGTATGGAGAATCCTTCTTGCAAGTCGGGCTGACGACTTTAAACCAAGCGCTAAATGGGAGGAAACCCACTGGTTTTGTGTATTTATCTCTATCTTTTTATTTCTCAAGTCTTTTATCTTTATTTTCTTATTTTGGATATTTGCATATCAAAACTCCAATTTTTAGAGATTTTTGAACAATTTAGAATAAACACTAGCCTTTCTAAGTAGATGGAATTTTTTTCTTAACAATGAGGTATATATATTGGCTGAGTTGGGATTAGATGCCAACTAAATAGCTTGTTTTAGTGTTTATCCTCTATTGTTCAGAAATAGCCATGAGTTGGAGTATGAATTTTTATTTTGCATTTTTATTTTCTTATTGTGTATATATATCATGTTATGAATTTCCCATCTTGAACTTTACTTTATTTGACTAAATTTTACATTGAGGATAATGTAAAGTTTAAGTGTGGGGGAGTGTTCTCATATAGAGTTTTTAGCCTTGTTAGTTTTTCCTTGTCTTTATTAAA